>NC_046605.1:6390737-6693859 GCF_011750605.1 Drosophila busckii
AGGGTGAGCCAGGCACATGCAAAGATCGTGAGATTATGCGCCATGAGCCGCACAAAATGATCGAGGGCTGCTTGATGGCGGGCATGGCCATGGGCTGTAGTCGCTGCATTGTCTATTGTCGCAATAGATTCTACAATGAAGTTTGCAATCTGCAGTTTGCCATGGTCGAGGCTTATCGCTATGGCCTGCTGGGCAGCAATTGCTGCGATTCGGGCTATAAATTTGACATGTGGGTGCAGCGTGGCGATCGCTACTTAACTGGCGAGGAAACTGCGCTGGTGAATTGTTTAATGGGCAAAATGGCGCGTCCACGCAAGCGTCCGCCTTATTTGGTGGAGAAGGGATACTTTGATCATCCTTGCTGCGTGGTAAATGTGGAATCGCTGGCTGTGGTGCCCTCTATACTTAGAAGAGGCGCTGCTTGGTTTGCTGGACTGGGACGTGCCAAGAATTCGGGCACCAAACTGTTCAACATAAGCGGCCATGTGGTGAATCCTTGCACTGTGGAGGAGGAAATGTCCATACCTATGCGTGATATGATACAAATACATGCGGGTGGCGTTTGCGGTGGTTGGGATAATCTTGCAGCGGTGTTTCCTGGTGGGCTATCCACGCCGCTCATAGGCAAAGCGGATGCCAATGAAGTGCTTATGGATTTTGATTGCTTGGACTCTGTGGACAGCAGCTTGGGCACTGGCGGGCTCATAGTTATAAGCAAGGACTGCGATGCTTTAGCTGTGATGCAGCGCTCCATTGAGTTCTACAAGGATCAGACATGCAAACAATGCACGCCCTGCCGCGATGGCGCCATTTGGTTGCCACAAATATTCAAAGCCTTTGCCAAGGGCGAGGCTCATCCGCATATGATTGATTTCCTGGAGATTATACGCAAGAAAATGGATCACACCACAATCTGTGCGTTGTCCGATAGTCAAGCGAATGTGGTGCGCGGTTTGCTCGAGCAGTTTGCACCGCTGATTGAGCAGCGCATTTTAAAGTACGCCAAGAACTGTTAAACAATCTCGTTCTGTCTGTGTGTGCTGTGTGCTCAATAAATTGCTTTTCAATTGCTTATTGATTGTGTCGCACCTGTTTGCACATCCTTTGCCTTGGCCGCATTTTATTAGACTTCCTGGCATTTGAATGTCACACACATGGCTCAGTGCGCTCAACGTTTGTCGGTTGGGTTCAACCATGTGGCACTTTCTCTCAATAAAATCTAAATCAATGTCTGCATGTGTGTGTGTGTGTGTGTCTGCCCCAAGCTGCAAGTAGCTGTGACACTAGCACTGGCAGTGGCATGAATTTCAAATGGCTACTCATCTGGCCACTCGGTCGAGCTCTTGCTGTCACTGCTCGTTAGTTCCAACAGATTTACAGCGTGTTTGCGGCTGATGAGTGGCTATTATTGCTTTCACTTTCACTTTCACTTTCACTTGCTGTAAGTGACAAAACACTGCCAGTCAATGTAAAATATATTTTGTCAATTTAACAGCTGCACAGTTAAACAAGACATATTATTAAGCTAACAATAAAAGTTTAATGTTTTGTTTATAATAATTTTGGCTCATTTAAATTATGTGTGCCACGCCCACATAAAAGGGCATTTTCTATGCTTGCTACAGCTACTCGTAGCTTAAAATTAAAAACAAAAGCAAAGTTAGCTGCATTTGTTTCTATTTTTTGGCATAACTTTATTTAAAATCATGCGACTTTTAAATATTTTGCTTTTTATCGTCGCGTATTTATGCTAAAAACAAATTTGTATCATTACATTTTGTATTTTAGAAATTTTAAATATTTCGCATTTTTTGATATTTAATTTAAAGGGGTTACATCACGATTTTTGCCATAATCCAAAAAATTCTAACTTTGCCAAATAACGTGACATGAAATTTTGAAATCGAACTAAATTTCGCTAAGTTAGAGCTTATCAAAGTTTGATATATCACATAAATTTGTCTTGTTCGTTTATTATTTTGTGCATAACTTCGCCAAAAAATTTTCATATCATACACTCTTATACTATAATTTAATTCTACTTTCTATACCAACATAAAGACGTATAAAACATTTGGATAGGATTTTTTTTAGCTGAGTTATAGCTTTATAAAGTTTGAATTTAAACAAAAAGTAGCACTGCAACTTTTGTTTTATTGCCTTAATTCGGTGTAAAGACATTTATTAATAAACATAGCACGATGTATTACCAGTCCATATAATTAACCATAAAACAACTCAGCGATTTTGTTTTGGCTGAATACTCTCAAAGTAAAAGGAAAGGAAATGAAAGCCGGCCTGTTTTCAAATTCAAAGGTTCATCACGATTTTGCCAATACTCAAAATCCAATACAAATTTGAATCATTAATTGAGATGCATCTTACGAGTCTAACAAGCATGACCGAAATCGAGCTTCGTTGAATACAGCTACCAAGATTCATCATAGACATAATTTCTGTTTGTTTACTATTGTTTATATATTGCCACCCCAATAACTTTGTGCATAACATATTTACATAATTAATGTGCTTTCCACCAACATAAATAAGTATAAAACGCTAAAATTGCATTTTTACGATAAGCTTCGCAAGTTTAAACTAACAAAATAATCTATCGCACCATTGGTTTTATGCTATATAGAGAAAAATGCAATTTCATAAGAAACAAAAACTTATCTTGTTATAAGTATCTCATGAGTAAATTAAGCTAAAACACTCTTCAGTGCGGTTATTTTTGGCTGAGAACTTTCATAAGTTAATAGTGATAAAGAAATGAACGGCATCATTTTTGCAAAAATGTAATACAAATTTGCCAAAAACAAAAATCATACAAATCAATTTTATCTTTTGTTACAACATCTCACACTACAAACAGAAAACGTAAAATCGCAGTCCAATTCGCCTGAGTATGCTTCCCAAGTGTGAAAATTCGGCGAAAAATTAAAGGTGCAAGAATGTTTATAGCCATAACATCAAAATAATTTTAATCAAAAACACAACACATATGTGATTTAGTATCATGAGTAAGTTAGCCAAAAAACTCTTAGCGATTTTTTTAGCACTATGGCACTCAAAGTGAACTGACACGAAAATGAGACGGCACAATTTTTGCAAAAATTCAAAGGGGTTACATCACGATTTTTTTCCAAAATATGAAAAATCCTAACATTGATAAATTTAAATGCAGTTTTGTGCAGATATAGCTCACGAGTATAACAGTATATATAACTCTGAAATCGAACTAAATTTCGAGTTAGAGCTTATCAAAGTTTCATATATCACAGAAATTTGTTTCTTTTGTTTACACTTTTGTTCATAACTTAGGCAAATAATTTAAACATTCTGTTCTGTATCTAAATAAATTATATATAACTTAAAAACACAAATATGTTAAATCGAACTGCTAACTATTGAAATATATGATTATAATGCTTAGCAGCTTGGAGAAATTTCTTAAACTTGAGCTTACATTTATTTGTTGCTTCCAAGAAATGCACAAGCAAAAAGAATAATAAATAAATAAACATAGCTGCATAGTTATAGCCAATATATAAAAAAATAAAATTGTTTGACTGTATCAACGGCTTTTGCCCTTTTGGACTGTTATAAATACTTTATATGATGTTATATAATATATTAACATTTTTCAAGCAACAAAGTGCATAAAAAATAACACGAAAGGCCAACAAACAAAATAAATAGCTATTTTATCCAGCGATCTGTGCACATTGCTGTTTTATTATTTACTCAAGGAATCAATTTTAGGCGCAGGGCATTACCACTGCAATCGTCTTGTTATAATCCTAAGTGTCCTTATTAGCACACACAAGAGCACAGGCAATATATTTAAAGAGCTGTGTGGGAAAGCGAATCTGGAAAATCAAGCACATGTGTGTGTGTATGTGTGTGTGTGTGAAAATTGCAAAAGGACACTTTGTTGACGCTAACAAACACCAAAGCATTTGTCTGCGCCTGAATGATTGCAATGAAAGTATAAAAGCAACAACATGTACATACGTCTGCATGTGTATGTGTGTGTGTGTGTATTTGCCCTTGCTTTGTGGGTCATATGTATGTGTTGTTATCCTTTTGCAGTTGGCCTGCTTGTGATTTGCCAATAATCAAGTTTCGGCAGCAATAAGCACACACACACACACACACTAACAAATCGCTTACACATACATATATGTATTTAACAGTAGTCTAACTAATTTGCTGCTAAGCGGTTTTTGTTTGACCAACGATAATAACAGTAACTGTAACTGAAAGTGCACTGAGCAAAATAAATATAAATTAGGCTACAAAAAAAATAATTTCAGTTTAAATAAACTTGCATTTCGATTTAAAATGAATATAAATGCAAGCTTCATTTATTTATAAGCTTGAATTAAATTAAAATGAATAATGATATATTTACATTATTATAAACAATATTTATGTACTTTAGAGAGCTCAATTATTTGCTGCTTAACTCGTTTAGTCTCATGTAACTTTTTATTTAAAGCATTTATTATTTTATTTATATTAAATATTTGTTAGCTTTTCTATAACTAAAAGCAAATTGCATTTATTATTAAATATTTGTGCTCTATTTGCTGCGTAACTAGGTCAACTATTTATTATTATTAGCATTTATTATTTTATTTATATTTCAAATAAGTTAGCAAATAGCATTTATTAATAAATATGGTTACTCTATTTGTTGTTTAGCTATTTTAACTATTTTATTTATTTTATTTAACTATTTTAAGTTACTCAAATTGTTGTTTAACTATTTTAACTATTTAATTCAACTATTTTAAGTATATATTATTTAACTATTTATTTCTTAGCATTTATTATGAGCTATAGATAAAAGCAAATAACATTTATTATAAAATATTTGTGCTCTATTTGCTGCGTAACTTGTTTAACTTTTCATTTATAAGCATTTATAATTTTATTTATATTCAAAATTAGTTAGCTGATCAGCATTTATTTTTAAATATTTACGATCTATTTGCTGCGTAACTTTTTAGCTTGTTTAACTATTTATTTAAAGCATTTATTTCATTTATTTTTCAAATTAGTTAAATCTATGAAGTAGCATTTATTATGAATTATTTGTGCTCTATTTGCTGCATAATTAGTTTAGACTTAAGTAACTTTCTCGCCGCTTCTTTCTGTGTGTCTCTGTGCTTAAGCTTTTCTCATTTTTCATTTTGTCGCAGACTGCTTGTGTCTTATCTCAATTAGGAAAACTCATTCATACAGACAGCTGAGCACCACTTGACAGTTGATGACGTAGCCTCGCTCTAACTGTTGTGGGCTGCCTGACTGATTGTTAGGAAATCTGTTCAAAAGCAGTGTGACGTCGGCGTCGCCGTCGCTGCCTGCGCCACTGTTTAATGTAATTTTCATGCTGCAGCTTTTGTGTGTTGACTGATTGTGCCAACTACTCAACGAGACTGCATTGAAAGCCATTGAAAGTTGTCAAGTTCTTGAGACTCGAAAGTTTGCTCTAAGTGCTTTTGAGCGTGTGTTGAGGTTTTCACGGTTCGCCAACGGCGCATTTGTTGGCTTAGATGCGGTACCCTGAGCAGCATTAACTGTAACGAATTTGAATAATAGTCGACGCCTGGCCGCAATTTATTAAATTGAAAGCCTTTCGCTCAAGCGGCCATATGCAAGGATCGCTCTATAGACTGTTTACTCTATCAGGCGCTGTGCACATCGTTGCGCCTGCAATTGCTTATTAAAATCAAATTAAAACTTAGTATGCCACAATATTAAAATGTCTTATTTAATGGCGCGTTATCTTAACTTTTTTGTTGTTGTCGCTTTGCCTAACTGACTGAGCACAGCGAGTTAATCACATACTTCAGTTGCTGTTGTATTGATTTTGCGCCTGCTTCCTGCTTGGTACTTATGCTTATATCCTTGGCGCTGTCTCGCATGGCCAGCGGATTATAATGCGCATATAATCTTCAAATGAAAGCGAAATGTCTTGAATTCCACAAATTAAGGCAAGCTTCAGTGGCAAGCAGCAACAACAAAAACTGTTGAGCGTAAACTTGGCATTTTCTTTGACTTTTTCCCATTCGCACACACACACACACACACCCTAAGCCAAATAGCTACAAGTGGGTGTCTTGTCACAACAACTTATTTATTTATTTATTTATACTTTTTGATAAACGTCTAAGCTTGCCGAGGCTAAGGCTAAGGCATGCAAAGGCTTTTGGCAAATAGAGCCAAAGTCGTCGCTCAAGCTCAAGCGTCTAAAATTAGCATAAAAGGCAGCCGAGCAGCTTTAAATGCTCATAAATTAATTAAGCAATTAGTAGTTAATTAGCTGCCAGCAACAAGTTTCAATTTTTATGCTTCAAATATTTTACATTGTTTAATAATATTAATTTCATGCTTAAAATTTCGCTTTAGTTTACTCAGCTCAGTTTTGCTCACTTCTTAGCTAAAGCAAGCTAAAATTAAATTAATTACTAACTAGTTTTTAATAAGGAAAATTTTGGCTAATGCATTTAAAATATTATATATTTATTGCTGCAATAAATTGCAATTTTATCTTAAATTTATTTATAAATTTTTAAAATATTTCAAGCGTAAAATTGATTTAGTTCAGCTCAGCTTAGTTTTCTCTCACTTCTTAGTTAAAGCAAATCAAGCAATCAAAATTAAATTAATTACTCACTTCAAGCAAGTTTTCAATAAAGAACATTTTTGTTTATGCATCTAAAATATTTTATATTTATTGCAATTTTATTTTAAATTTATTTATCAATTTATTAGATATTTTAGAGGTAAAATTTGATTTAGTTTACTCAGCTCAGTTTTTTCTCACTACTTAGCTAAAGCAACAAAAATCAATGAAAATTAAACTTCTTACTTATGCCAAACAAGCAGTTTTTAATAAAAATCATTTTGCTTTTTGCATTTAAAATATTTTATATTTATTATTGCATTAAATTTCAATTTTATTTTAAATTTATTTAACAAATTATATTTCATTTTATGCGTGGGTTTCTTTCTATAATTTTTCAACTGCTTTTAGCTTAAATTTAAATTACACAATATTTAATATGAAAGCTCAAGCTTCTATATAATTTTTATGTTGAGTATCTGAGCGTCTTACAAGTTGTATTAACTACTTACACTAGCTCTGGCTCTGGCTCTGGCTGTGCGTGCTTTTGTTGCTGGGCTCAAGCTAAGCTTGTGAAATGCTTCGCATAACTTTTGCTGTTTAGACTGTTCGCACTGCTGGCGTCGGCGGAGTCGGCGGCTGTGGCATAAATGTGCTTTTATTTCAATTTCTTTGGAGGCAGGCAGGCATTCAACATTCGCAGCTGCTTTGGCGCTCGACCTTGTTCTTGTACTTGGCTTGGCCTTGTTGTGGTCTTGGCCAAGTTTGCTTACGCTCAACGCTCAGCGCATTACTGTAAATGAAGCTGTGTGTGTGTGTGTGGCACGTTGCGCGTGTGGAGCTGTCGTCATTGCAACAGCATTTAAAGATCAACAGGGCACGAGCTTGGGGGCTGTAACTGTCTGTGGCTTTAGTTAACACTTGACAACAAAAGTTTGCAATTTGCATTACAAAAGCTAAAGCTTTAATAGGCCATTTTTCTAATTGCGTATACGCCATGTTAGTTGCTGCCCACTGAGCTGTAAAAACTTCAAAGTGTGCGCATGAAACTTTTTTTTGTAACTTGAACTAATTTTCATTTAACGTTTTTACTCCTTTTCAGCTTTCAACTTGCTGCGCTGCCACGTGAAAATTACTACACATGTTGGGAAAATTCACCTCGAATCATGTTCAGGTTTATCATCAATACTCGCGTCCAGTGCCCGTAAAGAAGCCCGTCAAGGTATGTGAGCGGCCAATTACTTCAAGCCTAAGCATGTTTAATTTCGAATTGCTTACATCAGTTTGGCATTAGCCATGCACGATTTGTTTGATCTGTGACCTAAGCAAACACAATTAGCATAGCCATGCATTAGATAATGTAAAGGGTTCCTTGCTACACAAACAAATCCTTTGAAGCAACAACAACAATTCATTTTATTATTTTGTCCTTTATAATTGCTTCGTTCTCTTGTGTTTGTCCTTTACTTGTTTTGTTATTGTTTTGTGTTTATTCAGTGTATTTGTTATTCACATGGCGTTGCCGCTAAAAAAAAAGTATAAAAAAAACATTAATTTGAAACGCGTGGGCGCTTCAAGTATTTGCATGTTTCGTAGGCAGCTTAAGCATAAAACAAATAAAAGATTTGATAAACAAAAGCAGCACATTAAAGCTTTAATATATGGCATTAAATTCAATTTAATGCATGTCAAACTTCTTTAAAAGTTTAGTTGCTTAATTGTGCTGCAAGTTTATGCATTTTGCATGCTCATTAATTTTAAACTTTAACATTATGTTGCTTGTTTTGCTACGCTTTAAAAGCTTTATAAATTGCTTTGCTTGCTGCTCAATTATTATTATAACCTTAGCCATTAATTTAGGCCACTTGGCTTGGCTACTGCACAAATTCCAAAGCACCAGCTGCATGACCAATAAGCGCAACTATAAACTTTGATATTTCATAATTATATATTTCTTTTTCGCCCCCCCCAACACACACACATTCTATATAAAAACAAAACACACAGACACACAGGCCAAGCTCAAAGCCTGTGAGGTGTGCTCATTAATTAAGATTCGAATTGCAAAAGGAATTTTCTGCTACAACTAGCGCCAACAGCAGCAGCAACAGGAGCAGCAACAGCCTCATTATCATCAACATCGTTATCGTTATCGTTATCATCATCAAATTCTCGACGTGAGCGCATCCGCCGCAGTGAAGCGCCAAACGTTTCGCACTCTTTCTGTCTACCTGTGTATGTGTGTGTGTCTGTGTGCGTCCATTACGGACTATGTTGAAACCGAAACGTTTGGCCAAGCAAAAACCCAAAGCGAAACCGGTAAGCAAAACATTTACATTTTACAACTAAAATCAAAACCGCTCCTTAACCCTCTCTAAGTCTCTCTTCTACTCTAGTAGCTAACTATCTTCAACTTCCCCCCCACCCCCAAACTTACGATATATGGCGCCTAATTTATATTATTTTTCGCTTAATTTTCTTGCTTACTAACAAGAAACTTTCTACTGCTAATTGCTTCATTGACTGACTGCCAAACTGCTTTGTTGAGAAATTAAAGAATCAAGATTGAAACAAACTCTATGTTTTAATTTGTTGTTGTTTGGTTTTTTTTAAATATTTAGCTATCCTTTTTCTACAATTGTTGCCCAACTTTTTGGCACTGGCCTTGATAACTTTCTAAATGATATACCAGCATCAAAAGTATTTTAAAAGTAGTCAAACTATTTGCGAATTGTAGTTTAGTATTTTTAGTAGTTGGCTGCTTGCCTTGTATACAAAATAAATTTGTTCAGTAGTTTTGAACTTTATGCTAATTATAAACTTAAACTTAAAGTAACATATTTTTAAATATAAAATTTAAATTTGTAAAGTCTTAAAGTATGCAAAGCAAATTGTGTGTGTGTGTGTGTGTGCGTGTGTGTGCTTGTTATTTATTGTGCTTGGTTAGTATCAGCATCTGCAGTGACGTCATAGCAACTGCGCTGCAAACTTTTTAATTGCTGCAAAGTTATGATGGCAGTAAATTTAAATGAAGAGTAAAGAGTTCGCTCTTATAATGTGCGCTGCTTTGCCGGTCTCTTTTATGCTGCACAATTTATGCCGTTAAAGTTTTCAATTAATTTGCTGATCGCTAAAGAGAGCGCACAAAGCTACGCGCTCTTCAATGTCAACGCGCTCGCTCTCTCGCGCTTATCTGCGCTCGCTACAGTTTTTATCTGTTGTTGTGTGTTGTCTGTTTCTTCGATTGTTTTACGTTATTCGATTCGACATGCGAGTAGAATTATTTGCGCTTTTAATTGACACAGTTTGAGCGCTTTGGAAAAATAACTTGACTCAGTGCACGACGCGACTTTGGAAACGCCATGTGAGCGGCAAATTGTGCGCGTTTCGTTTCGTTTTGTTTTCTGTTTCTTTTTGTTTACATTTGGAAAAAAAAAAGTTATTATTACGCTGTTGCTAATTGGCACAGCCAGCAACACAGAAGTGAAATAATAAAATTCATACAATGTACTTTGAAACAAACTGGGTGTTTGTAAGTAGCAACTTGGCTGGCTTTATTAATTGTTAATTAACTTGTTAAGCAGCAGTTAAGTTAAGTTACATATATGTACACATGTAAGTGAGTTTTTATTAGAGTTAAAAGTATGGCAAGGGGCCTTGTTGTTGTTATTGCTCGACGTTCGGTATTAATCAGCAGCTGTTGATTATATTCTCACTCAAAACCCGCGCTCACTCACTCACACGCTCGCGCGCGCTCTCGCTCTTTTGACACCCACTCTACTCGTTTAGCGTGCATGTGTCAACGCGTTGTCGCTCTCTTCTGTGTCGCTCTTTGCAAAGTTTTACAGTTTCTTAGCTTGCGTAAAATTCTAAACAGCTGCCGCCGTCAAAATCCATTGCTCTTGGCTCTTGCTTGCATCAACTGCTGCGCCCAGCTCGTAGCTTCAGTTTCAATTTTCCACTTTGGCGCACCTGAAAGGAACCAACAGCAGGTAAAACTGCAGCAATTATTGTTGTTGCTGTTGCTGTTGTTGCGTGGCATTGGCCTGTGGCTAAAGTTGGTTTACATTATGCATGTGGCGCAGCATTTGATGTGGATATTAAGTGGAGTTTATGCTGCTGCAGAACTTTTTATTGAGTTGCCGTGCTGTCAAGCTTGCCAAGCTTGACAGTTCAATGCAAACTATGCTAAGTGCGCAATAAAGTGGGCAAAGGGTTTCCACCCACAGCCACCCAAGCCACAAAAACGCTTCTTCGTTGGTTGTTGCCTGGTTACGGCCAAGCCAAGCTTACAAAATTGGTTGACTGCATCTGTTTGGCTCACAGCTTGCATAGAATGCAACTAGACTTGCCTTGAAATTTATTTGGCAGCTCAAGTGTAAGCAAGCTGAAGGTGAAAGCGCGTGAAAGCTGAAAATTCATATTTGCAAATTTATTTCTAACAATTGTGCTTCAATTTTAAGCAAAAGACGCAAGATGCCAATTTAAATGCCTGTTGAAAATTCATTTAGAGCTACAAATTTAAGCATGAAAACAGAAATATTGCTTAAAGTTGTTTAGTGCAATATATATAAGTTTATTACTTAAAATTGCAGTTAAAGCTTAAGCGAAACGCTGCATATTCTAAACTGCAATTAGAATTCCGTTTAAAAAATTAATTTAAAATACAAAAAATTGCTTAAAATTTATTTAAAAGCAGTTAGCAGTGCGCTTGTTATTATTTGAGAATTTGTTGCTTTCAAATTTATTTCATTTTTATGACCAAAATGACTAAACAAAAATATTAGTTGAGATTTATGTAGCTTACTATTGATTAAACGCATATAAATTGATAAGTTCAAAGTGCTTGGAATCCAAAATTCCCGCTAACTCGTTAGCAACACCTTGACTTGAACTATTTGCCACATCACGTTGCAGCTTCTGCGTATTTCATTAGTTTCATTAGCATTAGTTTGCCACCCCCCCCTGACTTTGGTGGCTTGTGTGCAGTTTTAATGAACTTGTTATATAACAATATCTGATGCATTCGGGGAAAGTATCAGATATGCAGTGCCCAGTGTGTGCAGCTGCTGCATTTGCCAATTGCCAATTTAATTGGTTACGCATACAACGACGCATCCCACGCATGTATGCATAGGGGCTGGAGTGGGCGTGGTCGTGGTGCGTGGTGCGTGGGCTTGTGCATTGTTTTCTCTGTGGCTGCCAAATTGCGTTGCATAATTTCGTAGCATTAATGTCGATTTTGATGGCAGACACGTGGCAAACAACTGACGGCTAATTGGATTTGCTGCAGTTTCCGCTTAGCTGCCACGCCCACGAAATAAATATTTGCAATGCCAATTGAACGGGGCCGTCAAGCATAATTTGTTCATTTCATTTTATTTTTTAATGCAGTTCAGTTAATTCGCAAACACTAATGAAGTGTTAACCAACTGTTAATGTCAACGCGTGTCGTCTGTGGCAGCAGCAGCAAATTGTTGCATAATTTATAATTCAGTTGCCACTGGCCACGGCCACGGCCACGGCCAACGCATTTCATTAATATTAAGCAGAAACTGACATATGCGTTTATTATTTAGCTGGGAATTCAACTGTGCACTAAAAAGTTGCCACAAAGCTTTTAGTTTAATGCGCTTTTGCCAGCTGCTAAAGTTTTTTTTTTATAAAATATTTTATGTGGTCATACACACAAAAGCTCTAAATGTTTTAGAAAGGTAGAAACTACAGGAACAACTCGCTAAGCTGCATAGTTAGATATAGACAGCGCTTAAAAATTCAAAATTAAACATTAATTAGTTGGAAATATTTAATTTAGAGCTTGTGTGCAATTATTTTAAGCTACAACTATTAAATAATTTAATTTTATAAT
The DNA here is from genome assembly GCF_011750605.1 of Drosophila busckii. Lineage (NCBI taxonomy): Eukaryota > Metazoa > Arthropoda > Insecta > Diptera > Drosophilidae > Drosophila > Drosophila busckii. Next base: position 6,403,244 of record NC_046605.1, read on the forward strand.
TCCAAAATTAATTAGTAGTCATAAGTTTACTATTTGATTTGACTTGAATATAAATGAAATAATAATTGAAATTTGATTGATGCCAAATTTAATTGGTAACATTAGTTTACAATTTGGTTGAATTGAATATAAATAAAAACATAATTGAAACTTGAATAATGCCAAATTTAATTAGTAACATTAGTTTACTATTTGATTTACTTAAACATATTTGAATATAATTAATTTATTGACATTTGCAAATAGCTTTTAATGAGTTATTTAAAGAGAAAAAATATAAAAGAGGAGCAAATGCATTAATGCAATTAAATCTAGAGATTAAGCCACAGCTGCTAAATAATAATAAAATAAATTAAAATTTTAATAGCTCAATTAGTTTATTATACGATTGACTTAAATATAATTAATTTATAGGCATTTGCAAAGCAAAAATAATTGAAATTTTAAAAATTAATTAGTAATCATTAGTTTACTATTTGATTTACTTAAACTTAAATGAATATAATTAATATTTAAACAAAAACAAATAAGCGGCATAGCTGCATTTACATTTGTTTAAGCAAAAAATCAAACACGCAGCGCATATGCCAATCAATTATAATTTTAGTTATAAATATTATTTTGGTCAAACAATTTGTTTCAATTAAAGGTGTGTGTGTGTGTGTTAGCTGCAATTTGTTGCGGTTAGTTTTGCTTTACATTTGTGGGTTTGGCAGATGTTTTTTGTGTGTGGTTAGCCCAACTCGTGGTCATATCAGTTTTGCTACCTTGTGGGTGGTGGGTGGTTGGTGGTTGGTGCACTCAGTTTGCAAAATCTGCTGAAGTGCACTCAAATTGAGGGGGCGTTGCAACAGTAACTGCAACTAGACAAAACCACACAGTCGTATTTTCAGCTGTGGTAATGAAATGTAAACTTGTTGACAGTCTGTGCCACAGTTTGGGGCAATTCAAGTGGCAGGGCGTGCCTACGCAATTTTAACTTTGACTAACAGCAGCAGAGCATGCAACAAATGCCCAGACGACAAAAAAGAGTGTCTATGTGTCCATGTGTGTGTGTGTGTGTGTTGAGCTTCAATAGCAATTTGCATTGATTGCATTTCAGTTTTTTTGCTGCATACTTTTAGGCTCAGCTCTTGTGCTTGACTTTGCTTTAAGCATAAAATACGTTAATTAATTTTGAATGTTCTCAAGTTCAACTGGCTCTGCAAAGTGGTCTTGGTAGTAAGTCGATGCTGTAACTAAACCCGAAGCGCAAAATATTATAACTCAATAATTACTAAATAGCCAAGCTCTTAACTAATTTAACAAACTTTCAATTTTTCTTCTATTTACAACATTTGCTTTTGCACCCAACACAAACTCACATTCTGTCGCTAAACAAATTTGCTTTTCTTTTACTTTTTGCTTTCTTACACATCACAATTAATTTGTCTCAACTACTGTTTTAATTATTTATATATTTTTTTCCACACCACAAACATATAACTAAACAATTCACCAAATAAATAAAAACAATTGTTGTTCACTTGTGCGCAAATGCACCCAATTTGTTATTGTGTGTGCGTGACACATACACACGCAATATGCCACATTCACCTACACAACAACAACAACAATCACGCTGACAACATGACAAATTTGAAAAAATACATTAAAAAATTGTAAACATGTCAAATCAAAAATACCACAATGTGTAATACACATTAAATATATATATTAAATATATATAAAGATACCATGGGGACTGAAAAAAATCTGTTGGGGTCTCATAAATATAACTGTGCCCAGGGTAAGCTATTCCAACATTCAACATTTAATTTGTCAACTTTTGTGTGCAATTCATTGTTTTTTATACGTTGTTTGTTTGTTGCCACCACCAGCGGCACAACTTGTTGTTGTTTTATAAGTATTATTGCTTTAATTTGTTTGTACATTTGTTTGTCATAATTGTGTAAAAATTATTTAACATTGCTTTAATTCGTAATTGTTGTGTTCCATATAAATGTAGATTGTAATCTAAGGCTTAGGCTCTAAGCTATTAGTTGTTGTTTTTTACATGCTTGCTTAATATACAAAAATAATTAATTAATTTAAAACTCACAAGTGCTAATTAGCTTATTATTTGTGAGAAGTTGAAATAATTAGCTTGAAAAATTAAACAAATAGCTGCGAATATCTTAAATAAATTACAAGACATAATGAGTAATTTATATAATTAACAGAAATGTAATTAAGTAATTACTTTCGTACAACTGAAATAATTACCAGAAAATGTGGCTAATTATTGTTGAAATAGTTACCAGAAAGTGTGGCTAATTATTGTTGCATAATTTATATAATTAACATAATCAAACAACAATTCATCAATCAATAATAATTTGTAATTATTTTTATAAGTTAACTTTAAATAAATAAATAATAAACAATATCAATATATGTAGCAAATACTTGCTAATAACTGAAATAAATGTTGAGTAATTAATATAATTAACATAAATATTACTTTCGAGCAACTGAAATAATTATCAAAAAATAATGTGGTTAATTACTGTTGCATAATTTATATAATTAACATAAATATATAAACAATTAATTATCGATATTTGTAGCTATATTTGCTAATTACTGAAAAAACTTTTGAGTAATTTGTATAAAGCAACTCAACAAAAAATCTAATTAATTATTTTTGGACTTAACATAAAAGTCTAAGCAAACGCTTATTAAAATTTTAAGCAATTACTTAAAAATAATTGAATTAATTAACTGCAAACTCAAGCAAATTAATTGCGATTGCAAGTAATGAAATTTATGTGCCGCTTAACCACAAGCGAATTCGCCTCAGCCTCAGCCTCACTCTGTCCATTAATTAGTTCAATTATAGGCAAACAAACATCTCAAGTTTATGCCACATTAAATTACAGCAGCAGCAACATTTATGCCACACGCAGCAATTTGCTTAATGAAATGCTCCAGCTACGGCTTTGATTTGAAATGCATTGGGGCACAATCTATCTAACCTATTGTCCTATCAATTATGCCAAAGGCTCAGCGGTGCACTCGCAATTAAATGCCAATGTGCATTTTATAACAAACGTTAATTAAATGCGTTTAAAGCGAAGTCGCAGCCCAAGTGAAATTTAAACTCAAACTGCTAATGGCATTAAGTGTGGAGCATGTGGCAATCAAATTGATTTAATGCAGTCGACTGCGCCACACAGACGCTGCAGCGAGCAAAATGCCAAAGTGCCAGCCGCAAACTTGCTCGACTATTTTTAACTGTGTAACGAGCAGAGCTTATCTAATTTGTGAGCGCAGTTGGCCGGCTAAATGGCTCCAAGTGCATACTATATAAATTCCGAATAATCCGGAGATTTATCAAGAGCAGCAGCAGCAGGTGCGTGTCAGTTGAAATTCATACAGCGAGCGGTGAGCACAGGCCAAGCGACGACGCTCGTCGCTCCTCGTCCGCGTTTAATTAGCGCGTTTCAGTGAAATTACTAAATAGCTGTGCATAAAATAAAATAAAAGCTTAGAATGGTTATTGATTCGCCAATTGCGGCACAAAAGTATTTGCGACGCATTTCAAAAGATTTCTCTACGGTGCGTCGCTATAGCAATACGCCGCCCATAACGCTAACTGTGCGCCCAGCCACGCCCACATCCACGCACAACGATGTGGCTGAAGATTTGCCCACAACGCCGCGCGGCATACGCAAACGCCAGCGTATGCGTAAGCGCTCGTCCGTCTCTTCAACTCTATCGAAAGTATTGATACTCAATGTGCGTGATTTGCTGAAGGCTCAGACAAACACTGAGCCGCCTCAAGAGGTAAACTTGGCTAAACTGTTGCATTTTGTGTTACGAACTTTTGAGATTGAGATTGACTTTGCCAAGAGCCCAAGCGCCAAGTATTTGCCAAGTTATTTACTTTAGTTCTAGTTGGCATGGCTATAATAGTTAAAGTTATGCTGTGCATGTATTGCTTGTTTTTTTATTATATTTTATATTATATATATACTTAGCTGTAATTATTTTATGTACTCAAGTTAATTTTATATAAATGTGAACAGCTGATATTTATCATTTAAGTGCTTAATGAGCGTATACTTAATGTGTAGTGTACTTTTTTTTCTATAAGCATAATAAGTTTCCTAAGCCTATTAGAGCTTTAAAATATTTTATTATGCAGCTTAAGCTGTATACGTTCAATTTGACTATACTTTATATAGCAACTAAGTTTTAAATAAAATTTATTTATAATGTATTAATGTATAAAATACTTTGGCACTCTCTATGTAGCGCTTTAGCTTTAAGTTTTAGTTTATTTTCTGCTGTTTACTCTAAATGTTAAGTTTGTATAAAACTAATGCGAATTGGATTTGTTTTAAAGCTTTAATGCCTTTCGTAATGCGCTCTCTTGCTCACACGCTCGCTCTATCTCTCTCTTTCACTTTGTTTAGCATCAGCCGCGCAGTTGGATCGAGACAAATTTTCAGAAGCGTGAATGCATCAAATTTATACCATGCCCAAAGGACGATACAAAGTAAGTGAATCCGCTTGCAAAATTCAATTGCAATTCATTTAGTAATTAAGCCAGTGAAGCGTCGTCGTCGCCACCCACACAACTTGGCTAAAAAGTGTTGACCCAGTTTTGCGTATCTCTCTAAGAAGTAAAAGAAGCAAATAGCGCTGTGGCCCAGTTCTCTAGCCTAGGCGTGTGTATTTAGTTTCATTTTTGGCGCTGCGCTGGCATTTGCTTGTTTATTATTATGACGTCGCTGCCACGTTCTGATCCCAACCCAATTGAGATAAATGCGTTATAAAGTTGCCAAGCGTCGTCTCAGCTAATTTGGGTGAAAGTTTTCAACGTTGCTCTGGCAGCAGCAGCTTTATGACTTTAAATCAACAGCAACTGACGTTGCTTATCTGAGAGCTGCGTAAATATTTATTATACGTATATCGCGCCGCTTGTTTTCCAGCTTAAGCCAAACAACAGACAGACAGACAGACAGACAGACAAACAGACAAACAGATAGATAGACAATTATTAACAAAAGAGCGAGTGAGAGATTGACACTTGGCAGTTGCATTTACATTTACATAAAGTGCAAGCAGCTTAAAATACATGCCAAGTTATTAAAGCAGCAGCCAGGACTCAACTTTGTTTTTTGCTTATAATTACATTTGCATTTATTTATATATAAATCAATAATTGTATCCCCTGGGCATAGCCCCCTATTAGTATAAATTTCTTTGAGTTGCGTTTTATTTTTTTTTTTGCCTTGCTACAATTGATTTATTTATTAGGCTATTGTAAGAGTCCTTGACGAATGGAATATGCGTGTGTCTCTTTTCTCATGTTAGTTGACTGTAATTGAAATTTATTATTTAGCAGCGCCAGCAGCGCAGCAGCAGCAACTTTTGAGCAGCGACTGTCATGAGCCATTGTTACCCAGTCAGACAGACAGACAGACAGACAGTCAGACAGCTAGAGCGGCAAACGCACACACACACACACAATTGTGACAGGCAGCACCCACACACATGCATAAATAACGGTTTATTTTACACGTGAGGTTTGCCAATAACAAAAGCGTGCAGCATTCTCTTTCGCTCTCTTTCTCTTTGCTATGCGTGCGGGCTCTTTGTTTGCCAAGTGTCATTTTTAGCGCACATATTGACAATAAATCAGCCCCTTTGAATACTACCAAAAAGGCAGTTCAATTTGCCAACATATTGTTGCTATAGATATAGTTAAAGATAGCTACAGGCAGCTGCAGTTAATTTGACAAGTCAACACAGAGAAAATAAATGCAAATATTTAAATTTAAATTGAAACTTAACTCAGTGAAACAGACAGTAAATTAGTATCATTAGTATATAAAGCGCGCATTATCAAATTTAAACTTAATTAGTGAAACTAAATTAAACACACAGCTAAAAATCTCTAAGCTCTAAATAAAGCATAAATTAGTTTGCAATATTTAAAGATAATATATTCATATTAAAATTAAATTATGCAGCATAAAGCAAACTAACTAAATTAATGATTTTCATTGAGAGGCTAAATTATAATCTTGCAGTAGCTGTGCATAAAAATATTCTATGATAGCTGAATATTCTTTTTCTCAATTTGTCACACTGCGTATACTTAATATACTAAATTAAATTAACTAATTAAATTAATAAAAGTAAATTAATATAAATTAGAATTATATTAGAATATGTGAACATTTTTTTCTCAATGTGCCATACTGCGTATACTTAATATGTTAAATTTAAAATAAAGTGCAAACTGCTCTGACTGCCTATAAAAATATGCCAAGATTTAAACGCATATTTTGCTCTCATTGTGCCATACTGCGTATACTTAATATGTTTAATGAAATTAACTAAATTAAAGTAAATTAAACTTAAATATATGGCTATAAAAATGTTTTAAAATGTAATGCGAATATTTTTCTTTCACACTGCGTATACTTAATATTAATATAATATAACTAACTAAATGAAACTTATCAAATATGGCACTAGCTGCCTCTAAAAATATTCCTCGATTTAATTCGCATATTTTTCTCTCACTGTGCACACACTGCGTATGCTTAATGTGTCTTAAATTTCGTGTTCATTGCTATTTTCTTCGGGCAGATGCTGCTGCGGTCAGGCACAAATTACACATCAGACAATACCCGGCATCGAGAGCGGCTCGCCCGGCGATTTATGGCTGCCCACGAAGCACACGCGGCCTCAGCCCACCGATGCCTATGGCACGATTGAGTTTCAAGGTGGTGCGCATCCCACCAAGGCGCAGGTGAGTTCATTAGTTATGGCGCCACACACACACACAACAGGAGCGGTAAATGGCGTAAACATTTGCCCAAACGGACATCACGTGCCACATGCCACACACACACTAATATAATTTCCCCCCTCCCACTCCCCATGCGTAGTATGTGCGTTTGTCATTCGATACGCGACCGGAACTGCTGGTGCAGCTATTCACCAAAGAATGGAATCTGGAATTGCCAAAACTTTTGATCACCGTGCAAGGCGGCAAGGCCAACTTTGATTTGCAGGCCAAGTTGAAAAAGGTAAGCTGCAAGTTTCGGCTAATTGAATCTCTCTCACTCCCACTCACTCGCAGGAGATACGCAAAGGACTGCTGAAGGCGGCCAAGACCACAGGCGCTTGGATTTTCACCGGTGGCACCAATACCGGCAAGTTTCAATTTAACTTTTATGACAGACACTACAATTTTTTTATGTTTAGCTAATAAAAGCAAAAAGCTGCGCGCCAGCAAAGTTAAAGCAGTTTAAGTTGGCCTGGCCTAATGAAAAAGCCATAGCGGCGGCCAAGTTGAAAATTAAATAAATAAGAAAGAAAGAAAAGCAAGAGCGAGGCGAGAGTAACCCAAACGGAAATCACGCAGCCAAGTGATTGCAGCTAAGCCAAACTCGAAACATATTTAAATACACTAACCAAAGGCGAAAGTGTTGAATTTAAAGCGTAGTTTGAATTATAAATAAAAAAGTGAATTTTATACAATTTAATTGAGCGAGTTGAGAGTAACGAAAAATAGTTGCAAATAATATTTGAGTATAACAAATTGGTTAAGTATTGAATGTCAACAAAATTCGCGTTACAACAACAAATTATAATTATCCAAAAATATGTGAAATTTAATGCTTTAATTTAACTAAAAATAGTTTTACATGCCCAGCTAAATTTCATTGTAGCAAATCCAAAACATATTTAGTTTAAATTGAGCAAGTATTAAATTTCAACAAAATGCGCATTACAACAACAAATTATAATTACCTAAAATATGTAAAATTTAAAGCTTTAATTTTAGCAACTTAAGGCTTGAGTTGACTGTTATTAAAAATAGTTTAACATGCTCAGCTGAATTTTATTGTTGCAAAGCCAAAACGTATTTAATTTAAATTGAGCGAGTATAAAATTTCAAGCAGCGCTTATGTTACAAAATGAATTTATAATTAAAAAAATATGCATTTGAAACAATTTAAAGTTTAATTGTTGCAAAGCCAAAACATATTTTAATGAAAGTATTAAATTTCAAGCAGCGCTAAAGTAACAAAATTAATTTATAATTGAAAAATATTTTAAACAAATTTATAGCATGTTAAAGCTCAGCTCTAATATTAAAATATTAAAGTATTAAATTTCAAGCAGCGCTTAAACAAAATGAATTTATAATTAAAAAAATACGCGATTGAAACAATTTAAAGCTTTAATAGTTTAATACGCTCAGCTGAATTTCATTCTTGCAAAGCCAAAACATATTTAAATAAAAGTATTAAATTTCAAGCTTATTCCAATTACAAAAAATATGTTTCCTCCTACAATTTAAAGCTTTAAGTGCTTGCAACTTGTTGCAAAGTATTTTTATACATTTCCCTTTGCTTTTGTTAAGAGTAACTAAAAATTGTTTTACACGCTCAGCAAAATTTCATTGCAGGTTTCATTGTCCTTTTTGTCGAGTCTCTTTTGTGCTTTTCGTGCACTTATTAAATTTTTAGACATGCTGCCGACTCGCTGACTAGGCAAACATGCCCAACCACCCACTCGCTATATATACAATCTTTTTTTTATATAAAAAGCAAAGTCAAGGTGCTTTAGTTACCTAAAAAAAAAACTTATTTACTTTTGCGTGTCGCGCGTTCATTGTTCTCAATTTCTCGTGTACGTTGTATCAACTTTTTTAGGCGTCACCAAACAAGTGGGCGATGCTCTGCTGCTGGAGGGTCAACAGCGCACAGGACGTGTGGTCAGCATCGGAATTGCGCCCTGGGGCATTGTGGAGCGCAATCATGAGCTATTGGGTCACAATCGTGAAGTGCCCTGCCACAGCATCAGTTCGCCCAGGTGCGTGAGCTTTTAATGCAGATTTAATCACAATCAAACACTTGTTGCATGCCACACACACAACTAACTCATGCCACACTTTTCAGATCCAAATTGGCTGTGCTCAACAATCGTCATGCGTATTTCCTGCTGGTCGACAATGGCACAATGGCCAAATATGGCGCTGAATTGATTCTGCGTCGCAAACTGGAGAAATTCATTTCGAATTTAAAGCTGCATCCATGTAAGTTGCAAGTCCTTTCACTCTCTCTCTCTCTCTCTCTTTAGCTTACAATGCAATCAGTTGCAGCTTGAGCTAAGAAATTCAATATGGCTTTATAAATTGAAAAAAGCAGCAGATTAAACGACAAAGTTGACAAAGTACACGAGTATTGTATGCAATATTCATTTAAATGGAACTGTCATTGAAATGAAAGTTGCAGCAATGCCAAATGGCACTAGCTGCAAGTTCAACTGATTAAAATAGTTTGAGCAGAGACAGCGAGAGTTAAGTTTAAGTTGCTAGTTATAACTTGGATTCGTATGTCAATTTGTTTGTTCAATACAAAAGGCAATGCTAATTAGTTTAAAGACAATTCTTAGCTAAAAGTTGAAAGCGTTTACTTTAAGCATGGAATTTATATAATAAAGTAAAGTCTTGTATTTAATATTTAATATAATTGAAGTCAAGAGAACTTATAGCAAAGTCTTGTGTTGAATAAAATTAATATAATTTAAGTGAAAAGAACTTACGTTACGCTTTGAAACTTTGATAACTAAAAGATAAACATGAAAAATTAATATCAGCGAAGCGAGTTAGTTAAGATTGAGCTATTTATATATTTACTTAAGCTCAACTATAGACAGTTTATCGACTTATTGAGCGCTACTTAGTTTTGATTAGTCGTTTTAGCCACTGGCTAACTTTAATTAATTAGATTTTGTACAGCATTTTGAATTGTCTTGTTAAGTATTTGGCAAATAGTTATTGCTTATTATTTAAAGTTATTTAATCATTTAAAGTCGCACTCGCTCACTTTGATTTTTATTTTTAATCTAACTTTGGCGTTACTGTTTGCCGCTTTAGCCAATTGCTAATTGTTAACTAATTAGATTCTGAACAGCATTTAGCATTTGTCTTAAGGCTTGTTAAGCAATTATTATTATTAGCAAATAGTTAATGCTTAATCATTAAAAGGAAATGAAGCCTTTTTATCTCTTACTTGCTCATTTTGATATTTATATTTCTAATCTAACTCTGGAGTGTTATTCATTTCAGCAATTAGTTAATGCTTAATCATTAATCATTTAGCGCTCACTTGTTTACTTTTATATTTATATTTTTAATCTAATTCAGGATTTTTTCAGAAAATAGATATTGATTATTAATTATTTAAACTTTCACTCGCTCACTTTTATATTTATATTTTTAAACTAACTCTGTTATTTATTAAACAAATATGATATTAAGCAAATAGTTAATGCTTAATTATTAAAAGGAAACGAAGCCTTTTTAGCTTTCACTCGCTCACTTTAATATTTATATTTTGAATTTAACTGGGGTGTTTTTCATTAAACAAATATAAATTTAAGCCAATAGTTAAAGCTTAATTTTTAATCATTTTAACTCTCAGTCGCTAACTTTGATATTTATATTTTTAATCTAACTCTGGAGTATTATATGAATTTCATCAAATAGATTTTGCTTATTCATTAAAACAAAACGAAGCCTTTTTAGCTCTCAGCCTCACACTTTTATATTTCTATTTTAAAACTAACTGTAGCGTATTATGCTTAAGTCTATCGATAATTGTTATACGCAAGTCTTAGTCTAAAGCTTGGCAGCTGCTATTGTTGCCATTATTTTGTCTTAGAACTCGAAATGAAATTTTGTTAACCCACTCAAGCAAGTTTACGCTTTGAAGCTCAATAATTAGCTTTGATTGGATTGCCCACATACCGAACATGAAAGGCAACTCTTGCAGCAAATGATTTGACAGCTTAATGCGATTCCATCAGCTGGTGTCATTTGCCATGAGCTAGGAAATTGCAATCGTTGCTGCCTGTCGTTGGCTTTGACGCACACAAAGCAAAGCAAAGCAAAGCACACAGCAGGTGCAGCTAGAATGCAATGGAAGTTCGCATTAGCTGCTGATTATTATTATTATTATTATGGCTAGGTCGAGTCTCGAGCTGTTGGCTACGACTTAACATAATTTATTTATAGACCTAATGCTTGATTATAATTCTTTTGTCTTGCTTGTTGCAGTTACACATTCCAGTACGCCGGTCGTTTGTCTGGTAATCGAGGGCGGCACAAACACAATACGTGCCGTCCTGGAATACGTGACGGACTCACCGCCGGTGCCGGTGGTCGTATGCGATGGTTCCGGGCGTGCTGCCGATTTGCTCGCCTTTGTGCACAAGTAAGTAAATTTTCTAGCTATCGTTACGCTTTATGCTTGATTACAGTTTGAAGTTCAAGCTGCTGCTTTTAGAGCATATATCAAGCGCAATTAATGAGCGACCGCAGTGTTGTGTAAATTTAATTAGAAACGTGCAGGCAGCCACTGGAGGCTGTGGCCTTGTCCTGTCTTATTTAATTTGCGGCGGGTCTGTTACTGTTATTAGTTGCGCCGAAAGTTCATTAGGTACACGACATAGCAAATTATTTAAATTCAAGCTGAAAAATGTGCCAGAATGTGTACATATTACGCATACGCAGCATTAACCCCTTACTTTTTTGTTGTTGTGCATGTTTTTATTATAGACGCTGCTGCTTGTGTTTACTTTAACTTATTTGCTGCTGCCTAATTAGTTAACATAATTGTGGCTTTAATATTTTAAATTTACTTAGATACGCCTCCGATGGCGAGGAGCAGCCTGTGCTGGAATCTATGCGCGACTATCTCATTGGCACTATACAAAAGACCTTCGAGGTGGGTTTGGATCAGGCGGAGAAACTTTACCAGGAGCTGCTTCAATGCACGCGCAACAAGAATTTGGTAAGTTAATTAAATGAAAAATTCACATGCCATGACAAACTAAAAGTTTGTTGTGCAGTCGCGCGTTATTAACTTTTTTTTATGATTAATTATGCGCGCGCAACAGCCTTTGGGAATTTACCTTAAAGCTTCACTTAAGTGCCACAGATTTAAATATTTAATTAGTGTGACTCTGAATTGAACGTCTAATGAATTTTAAATCAGCGTCGCCCAAATTTAGCATTGGCATTTCGTTATTAAGATTTTAATTGGTTTTCAAATGAGGCGGCCTCTCTTGCCCTTGCAGCATATTTCATTTACATTTCGTTTATTTTCTGCCAGATTACCGTATTTCGCATACAGGAAAAGCCCGAGGGCGAGGCACAGGAGCTGGATCAGACCATACTCACTGCGCTGTTCAAGTCGCAGCATCTCAGTCCGCCGGAGCAGCTGAGCTTGGCGCTAACGTGGAATCGCGTGGACATTGCACGCAGCGAAATTTTCGTCTACGGACAGGAATGGCCCAATGGTAGGCAAAGTGTCCTCTAAGCAAATATTGAGGGGCTGTACTTTGTTTTCAATCCACTGGCATTATTTTTATGATAATTTTGTACTTTGTGCTCGCAGGCGCTTTGGATGAGGCCATGATGCAGGCACTCGAACATGATAGAATCGATTTTGTCAAATTACTTTTGGAGAACGGCGTCTCAATGAAGAAATTTCTAACAATACCGCGCCTCGAGGAGCTCTACAATACCAAACATGGTCCAGCCAACACTTTGGGGTGAGCACTGCCAAGTTGTTTGCCTATGTAAATTCAAAGGCAAAGCAAAAAAAAAAATATGCTGCTATTTTATTGCTGCTTCCTTCGCTCTCTCAATTGCAGTTACATATTGCGCGACGTTCGCCCGCACATACCCAAGGGCTATATTTACACTCTGCACGACATTGGCCTTGTCATCAATAAACTAATGGGCGGCGCTTATCGGTGAGTACACGTGCACACACTGAGAGTAGCGAACAGCTGTTGACACGTGCTACAAAGCATAGCAAAAAAAACGAGTCACATGTAGCCCATAGACTTGTGCAAAAAGGTCTCATTTTAATTGAAATGTTTAAAGGGTTAAACGGGCATAGACACACTGTGGGTCGCAACTATAAATTCAGCTTATAACAAGCTGTGTGTTGTATATAAATGTATAAAAAGGGAATGCATTTAAATATAAAGGAAAATTTGAGTTGCGCAAAAAAGTATGCTACATTTAATTAAATTAAAGTTCAAAGCAGTAAACGCTGCCAAATTGAAAAGAATTGATGTTTGTTATAGTTAAATAGTTAATTAAATTAAAATTAAAAAGTTTAAAAAGCGGTGCTAATTATGCAATTTAGCATTATGCATTAAAAATACAAGCACATTAGCGCTGCTATTTAATTAAAAGCAAACAGCTAAAGTAACGTAGCCTTTAACAAATTTTTTTAAGCTTATGCTACTTGTTTATTAAAGAGTAGATTATATACATATAACTAAACTTTGCTCATTTAAATGCAAATGCTTTTAGTTATATTAAAGCGCTACAAAATTTAAGTTATATCAAATTTTATTTTAAGCTTAAGTAAACTGCAACATAAACCTTAAGCGATATGCCAAATATTTGTATATACATTTATATCTAAAGTTTGGCTCAGCGCATAGTTTTGGCTTTTGTTGGGCCGCTTGAAAATTAAACAAAAGTAAAACGCTTAAAGTTTATTTAGCGGCATGCAACAAAAAGTTTAAATGCAGCATAGCCTTTTGTTAATATCTGTGCGATACTTAAGCGCTCTAATATGTCTTAACTCATACCTAAGCTGGTTGGCATGGCAACGAACGTAAAGCTGTAAGTTCTACGTTTGCAGCAAAAGTAACAGCGGAAAACTATAAAATGCCAAGAGCAGCGCAGCAAGCCCCAGCAATGTGCTGAGAAAGTTATAATCAAGCGCATAAAACTATAATGGGCGCTTCAATTAAAAGTAAACGCAACTAAATGGTCAGAAGCCTTAAAGGCGAGTGGGTGAGTGGGTGGGTGGGCGAACAAATTAGTTTATCACTGCAACACTTTTGGTTTATGTCGAAAAGTCGTAAAAATGTTTTGGGCTCACAACAAATTATGCACGTGGGCCAAACGCTGCTTGTTGCCGGATTAAATTTGTGGCAAAGGCTGCCAGAGCCGAAATTTGTTTATGAAAATGTAATAAGTTGCTTGCCACAGCTTGAAGCGCCTTGTCTACACTGGCAGACAGCAAAAAGTTTTTGTTAATTTTTGTGGCTAAAGTCAGTAAAAAGGGCGTGTGTAATTAGACCGCATTAACATTTTGCTGAGCGTTGCATAAAATGTTTGCGGTTGCTTTGTTAAAGGCAAAAAAAAAAAATACAACTGTTGCCTATATATATCAATCACTTGTTTTAATTAAAAGCTTAAGCATTGACTGAAATGCAAAATACGTTTTTGATCTTTAATAAATTGCCTGCCTGATTTTGGCACATTTTACATTTAGCCTTGAGCTTAACGCACGAGCAAAAAGGACCAATTGCCAATGCTAGAAGTCGAAAGTTCATTGATGTCATTCGACTGGATAAACTACTTAATTTAACACTACTCAACCGCCCAGAGAGAAAGAGACAGAGAGAGAGAGAGAGCTGCTCTGGGCCGCTGCGCAAAAAGTTAGCTAACGAAACTTTGTTTTATATTAAATTAAGTCTACTTGTTTCACTCTCGCTTGGCCTTTGGGCCCACGCAGCTTTACCTTTTTCAGCTGCTGCTGCTGCTGCGTGGGCTTTTGTATTTGTTTGTTACGCTGGTCAAAAGCTATAACTGAATGCCAACTGGCTGCCCATTGTTGTCTAGACTGGCAACAGTTGAAATGCTTGTCGTCTTGGCCTGGCCCACAATTGTAAAGTGTTGCCAATTTGTGCGTAATTAAACGCGCACAAAGTTTTGTGATTTGCTTTGCATAAAATTTGAATTGATTCAAATTGTTGCACGTTTGTGTGTCATAAATAATTTACGGCCAAGTCGTCAGCCCAAAAGCAACAAACAATGTACACAAGTAAACTCGGAAAATTTGACATTTTTGGCTCAAACGTTGAGTGGGCTGCTTAGAGTGGCTTAAAAGCTTGTTAGAGCCCACTTGGGAGCACATCAAAAATTGCTTTAGAATTTCAACAAGCTTAATAAATAAATACGCATAGTTGAGGTAAATTAAATTGCTTGAGTTATTAAAGAGACAGAGAGACAGAAATTAAAACGAAGTACAGAAAATAAATCAAATTAAACAGAGAATTGCTTAAGTTCAACATTTAATTAAACTAAAAATGCAAGCAAATCAAGAAATATGCGTAGTTTATTTATTAAAGAGACAGACAGAAATTAAAACGAATTTTGGTATATTAAAAGTACAAAAAATAAATCAAATAAAATAAACAGAGAATTGCTTAAGTTCAACATTTAATTAAACTAAAAATGCAAGCAAATCAAGAAATATGCGTAGTTTATTTATTAAAGAGACAGAAGAAATAAAATAACACATTTAATAGAAAATAAATCAAATAAAATATTTAATTAATCTTAAAATGCAAGCAAATAAAGAAATATGCGTAATAAGCTAAACAAAATATTAAAGAGTTCAACTTTAAGCTTTACAAATTTTAAAATAATATTAAAGACTTAAAGTTTAAATCTTTAATACTATTTTCTTTATTTTAATTATTATTAATATTATTTTTATTTATTTAAAGACCTAAACTTTCAATCTTTAATTTTAATTTCAGCTTATTAAAGTAGTTCTTAGATATATAAATAAATTGGATAACTGTGACTGCTGTCAAAACTTTTTAAATTATAAACTTTTTGCCAACGTTTTTTTATCTTTGCTAGCTGTTAATAATCCCTGGTTAGCAGCTTAGCCAAAGCAAACAGCTCGGAATATAAATAACAATTGGAATATTAAACGCAATTTTGTTGCAGCAAATTTTTGCCTAGAAAATCGCTTAAGCTGTCGCTTTCGCTCGCTTTGAGCCTTTTGTCTGTTGCTGACTGTTTGGCAAGCACAAACAAAGGGATAAGCGACAGCTACGCTCAACAAGCAGCTTAGCAAACAGTAAAAAAAGAAGCAGCAAAGTAATTTTTAGTAGATACATTATTTTTTTTATTTCGTTTTCTTATAATAAATTACTTTGTGGCGTTTTTGCAGTTCGTATTACACGCGCCGCAAGTTTCGTCCCATTTATGCCAAGGTGATGAACAGCTATGCAAATGCCTGCCGCAAGTCCTCGACATATCAATACCAGCGCTATGCAGGCGCCAATTCACTTAGCCTGGTCACCGGACTTTTGCCATTTACATCCGAAATGGCGCTGTTTGAGTTCCCCTTCAATGAGCTGCTGGTGAGTGTAAATAGAGTTGGAGTCTGAGGCATTGCCATTGGTAACGCTTGTCTACAGATTTGGGCAGTGCTAACGAAGCGACAGCAAATGGCGCTGCTGATGTGGACACATGGCGAGGAGGCGTTGGCCAAGTCGCTGGTCGCTTGCAAGCTGTACAAGGCGATGGCACATGAGGCGGCCGAGGATGATTTGGATACGGAAATTTATGAGGAGCTGCGCTCATATGCCAAAGAATTTGAGAGCAAGGGTAAGTTGAGTTCATCAAGCGCCCTGAGCTTCAACTTATTGCCTACTTTTATGCGCAGGCAACAAACTGTTGGACTTTAGCTATCGCCAGGATGCGGAGAAGGCGCAGCGTCTGCTCACCTGCGAGCTGCACTCGTGGTCGAATCAAAGTTGCCTCTCGCTGGCTGTGGCAGCCAATCATCGCGCACTGCTGGCGCATCCCTGCAGCCAAGTGATACTTGCAGATCTCTGGATGGGCGGACTGCGTACGCGCAAAAACACAAACTTTAAGGTTAGCCCGTATATAATATAATTAAATTATAATTAATTACAAACGCTCAATTGCAGGTTATCTTGGGCTTGATTATGCCTTTCTATATAAGACAATTGGACTTTAAGTCAAAGGAGGAGCTGCAGCAAATGCCGCAAACAGAGGAAGAACATTTGGAGAATCAAAATTTGGATAACGATGATTCAGATCGCTCACAACCCGATGCTGAGGTAATGTAGCTACAACTTTATTAAATTGTTTACGAGTTTAGTTCTAAGTGTGCGTGCAGCCAAACTTTTTTCCAGCTGCAGTTTATTAAGCTTAAACTTAAACCTTGCCTAGCTTAACCTTAACCTTTGCCAACAACCAACAAAAATACCTTCTACCAACTTTGTTTGTTTATAGAATACGCTTTTAAAAGCCAAAAGATCCATTTCCTTGAGATATAGAATGGGTGCGAGCAGTAATAATCGCGACAAGGTAGTAACAACTAACATAAAGAAAATTGTTATTATTTCTACTACTTTATTGCTGTTCCAACTACTCGTCTATGATTAATCGATTGTGTTTTAAACTATTGTCTGTCTGTTGTTTTAAATCGTTTTTCTATATATGTGCTGTCTATATATCAATTTATTTGTAGTACATGCTCGTCTCTTTCAGTTTATTTAAATTAAAATCAGTAACTGTTTCTTTTTACTTCTGTGTACAACGTTAATAGTTTTTATTAAAACCTGCTGAAAAGACTACGCCAGCATTTAGCAGTCTAACAAATTCAACAGATGTAAGTCTCTCTCACACACACAGTCACACACACACACACATTTAATATATGCACCTTAAGCTTGCTGGCATATCAAAATTTGTTAATCAGCTGAGTTTTAGTTTCTGTATTAAGTGCTATGCACTAATGAGCCAAAGCTGTTGCTGTTGCCTGGGCTACAGTTTTAATCTAAAGTTCAATTAAGTCATAAACGTTAAGAGACACACACACACATAGACAGTGGAGCAGCCACAGGCTGTGTGCGCTTTAGTTTAATTTGTGTGCTTGCTGCTGGGTCGGCGCTCAGTTTGATATTGCACAAATATTGTTTTTCACTTACATACAAAAGCCACAAGACACACACACACACCAACACACATATAGCGCATATAGTGCTGCTTTAATCAGCAAATCAAATTAAATTCTATTGAATTTATATAGCACAACTTGTGCTTAGGCCACACTTGATTGCACCTTTTTGTTTTACAGGTTCAGGAGTCGTATGTGTGGCATGCTTTTGATTTATTTATACATTGAGTAATTGATCTGCTCTCATTCTCAATATTTTAAGTTCACACACGTAGCAATTGTTGTAGCTGATTTTTCATATTGTTAACGTTTGTTTGTTTATACTTTTTTTTCAAATGCATAAATTTTTGTGCTCCCCCAATAAACGAAAACAAAAAAACGAAACATAAAAACTGTTGCAGGCTCTATTGGCGGATACGTATTCAGTGCGCGATACAAAAGTACACGAAAATGGCAAAGTGAGTAAATTACCCACAAAATCAACAAGCACACACACACACCCAAATACACACACACACTGCTATACTCTTGACATTCATTTCATTGAGAACTTTGATTGAATGCGCTGCAATTGCAAAATGAAAGTAAACTTTTGGCATTTACTTTACTCTCTCTCTCTGTCTCTCTCTTGTGTGTGGTTAACCCTCCCCCTACCGCACCCCACCCCAACCCAACCCAACAAAAACAAAGATTTTTTATTAATTATAGCACACACACATACGCATATGTTTTAATTAATTAACAATATCAGCGTTGTTACACATACGCCACGTATTCATCAATATAAACACAATCTCTTGTGTTTATCTCGTATCCTCCTCTATGCGTATCGTATTTTGCAGGTTAATCTTACAGCTGGAGCAGAGCTGGAGCCCTCCAAAGTTAGTTCTAGTTAAAAAACTCGTTTCAACACAATTTATATTGCATTTGATTTATATCATCAACAAAGTTGGTTTTAGATTTCTATATATAATAGCTGCATGTTTTATTTATATTGCGCGGCTTACATACCAATTGGCGTTTTAATCAATTAGCTCGCACACACACACACACACGCAATTGCAATTAATTCGCCCACACGGCGTATGCGCAACAAAAATATATTCAACAGCCAGCTGTACATATACGCACCTTAACTAACAGTCAACTAACTAACTAACTAACTTATTAACTAATTATCACGCACAATTCTTAATGCTAGTAAATGTTTATTCATGCTGCTAATGCAATTCAACTCGCACTGTCTCTCTCTCTCTATATATATATATGATATACTTTTATTTATTCATTGCATTGCACGCTGAAAACTCAATTAATTGTGCATTTGATTTAGGTTTCCCTCACCGATTCGGATCCATCGCAATTTCGTGAGTTCTTTCCACTTTCGGAGTTCACCAATGAGTTGAAACAGCATCAACCACTGCGGCTAAAAAAGAAATTCTACGAATTCTATACAGCGCCCATAACAAAATTCTGGGCTGATTCGGTAAGTCATATTTTTATTTTAGCTGCTATAGGAAATTAAGCGCTGCGCTTTCATTTCCGTCATACACTTGACGCTTGACTCGCTGTTAAAGTTCAGTGTAGCCTGCAGCAAATAAATTATAGCATGCTTTTGTGGGTTAAAAAAATTTGAAGCATAAGCTGCTGAGCAATAAAACAAAGCAGATGAGCTTAAATTTAAATTAAAATTAAAATTAAAAAATAATATATATATATATTTAGTTAGCTGCCAATCAAACTAACAACAAAGCAGCTGTTTGTAAATCAAACTACTTGCAATTAACTTGAAATTTATAGCTACAGGGCATACGACTTGCGCTATTTGGCACTACAATTGCTGAAATTTAATTACAGCTCGCATGCTCGCTTACTCGCATTGCTTGCTACATTATCTAATTTGCGGATTTGTTGGTTTTCCTTTCTCGCTTTGCAGATTGCCTACATGTTCTTTCTGATAATGTTTTCGTTTACGGTGCTGGTGAAAATGAATCCGATGCCGCGCTGGCAGGAATGGTATTCGATAGCGTACATTACCACATTGGGATTCGAGAAGGTGCGAGAGATTGTATCCTCCGAGCCGGTGGCCATTACGTAAGTCGCAATTTAATTGAATTAAAAAAAAAACGCAAGTGCAAATGGAAATATTCAGCATGTGTGTGTTTAATTGCATTTAATGATTATAAATGAGCAGCGCGTCAAGGGGATAGACGCTGCCTGCTGCGCATATTGATTACTTGACTACACATTTTTAATGCGCAGCGTAGCTTTAAGTGTGTGTGTGTGTGTGTGTGTGACGCTTGATTTACGATTTCTATACGCACAGGCATAAATTCTCGGTATGGACTTGGAATATGTGGAATCCATGCGATGGCGCTGCCATTATACTCTTTATCATAGGCCTGGCGTTTCGCTTTCGTCCCAATACAATGGACATTGGACGCGTTATCTACTGTGTGGACAGCATTTACTGGTATTTGCGTATACTTAATATACTGGGTGTCAACAAGTATTTGGGTAAGCTTGCACAAGCAGCTGCTTGAGTGGCCTTTAATTCTGTGCACAATTGCAGGTCCGCTGGTTACTATGATGGGTAAAATGGTTAAGAATATGATTTACTTTGTTGTGCTGTTGGCTGTGGTCTTAATGAGCTTTGGCGTTAGTCGGCAGGCCATACTGCATCCGAATAGCGATCCCACTTGGCGGCTCATCAGAGAGGTAAGTGCATAACTTTAGCAGTGTGCGTATCAAAGGACAGCCAATTATATTTGCCTTTTCTTTACTCAAGTGTGAAATGGAGTACATGCATTTACTTAATAGCAAGCATTAAAATTCATTACAAACTTGTAGCTTTTGATTCTCTCTCGCTCGATTTTTAAGTAACTTATAGTTAGTGCTCAGCGGTAGAACTCGAAACTCGTCTTAACTCAAATTGACTAACTGCTCTTCTTTCCATTTTTCGTGTCTTGTATACATTTTCTTCTTTCTTTTGGCGTAACTGAACTACAACTGACTCACACACACGCAACTCCCCTTTACGCTCTTTATCAACACCATTGCACCTAACATTAAACACACTCAACCCATGAAAAAAATATTACGCATACGTAAACGCATTTGCATTTGTATGCGCGTTTGTTATATGTATTGGGCGCACAGGTTATAGCTGGCTCTATAGTTGCGCCCGGATTTCAAGGCGCACTCGGCCACAATAGCCGCACACACAATACACGTCTCGCTGGCTTTGCTGCTCATCATCGCAGTCATGCAGCAGCAGCAGCAACAACAACAAGCACAACAACAACCACAGCAGCAACAACTACAACTGATGCAACGCCAGACAGCAGCAACAACAACAGCAACATTGCTGCTGCAATGCTTGGCAATATCTCAAGCGGAAATCTAACAAATGTATAAAATTGGTTTGCTAAAGCGATTGAATTGTGTAGCACAACATTTATAATAAATATATATATTATATATTTGCCAGACTTTGTCTATATAGTTGTTGTTGTGTCTATCAAAAAATATTAATTGGTTCAATTTCAAATTTTCAATTCTTTTGCTTAATTTCTTACTTATAAATTTCAGTCCCTTTCGCTGTCGCTCGCTCTCTCTCTCTCTCTCTCTTATGTTCACTACCCTTACGCGTTGCTCGCCCCCCAACTCTATTTTTTATATCATATGCTCATTTTATTTTATGCTATAATTTATGCATGACAAGTACTTGCAACAAAATAAGTAAATGTGTGTACTCAGTTTCCAGTTACGTTTTTGTTAAGTGCTCATTTATTATAAACAAAAACATTGCCTGTACATTTTTTTCATTTTTACATTTCAGTTTTTGTTTGTTGCCGTTGCCACTGTTCAGTTCAGTTTCAGTTATACAATCAATGCACTTATAAAATTTCCAGCTAAGACTTTTTTTAATCTTTATTATTATTTTATTTATTCACTGGGAATCGTTCAGTCTCGTATGAACATAACCTAGTGGGGACTAAAACTATATAACAATTACAACAAAGGGTAACTAGGAGATCTTGCGAGTAGGGAGATCGCTGGGGTGAAATCTCTTCAGCCGTCGGAGGGGAATGGGGTCAACGAGATCGCTCGCCAACGGATTTGGGTGTGCCGCTAGCCTATCCGCATATCGGCTGCTGTGGAAGTTAATTTGGTCACCAACCAAAGTGAGCCTCAGGTCTCGCTCGATGACGTAATTGGAGACGTACCACGGCATCCCGGATGCATGCCGCGCAGCTCTTGATTGGACGACTCTCAGTCTGTCCAGTTGGCTTTTGGAGGCGGTCCCCCATACTTGGATGGCGTACGTCCAGGTTGGTGTAAGGACAGCTTTAATCAAAAGCACCTTGTTTTTTATGTTCAGCTTGCTGGAATGCAGAAGCCAGTTGAGCTTTTTTAATTTTTCGAGCGATTTCTGCTTGACGGCCGTAATGTGGGCTCTCCAGATCAGCGCCCGGTCCAGGTGTACGCCGAGATAGCAGTGTGATGTGACGCTGTTAATCACTTCTCCGTTAAAGGTGAGGCCTGAGCAAGTTCCTCGTCGCAAAGAGAACGTGACGCATGCCGACTTGGAGCTGTTAATAGCCACATTCCATTTAGCAGCCCATCGCTCCATTGTATGCAGCCATTCCTGGACTGCATTGGAGGCGGTTTGCAATGACGCATGGGATGCAATCATAGCTGTGTCGTCAGCGTAGGTGGCTAGGAGCAGGTTCACCGGGAGGCCTTCTTCGTTGTTACTAACGGGGGCTGGGATGTCAGCAGTGTACAGCGTATACAGGAAGGGTCCAAGTACACTTCCCTGTGGTACGCCTGCACATATCCGTTCCAAGCTGGATCTTGAGTCCCGCACTGCAACCTCAAAGGTCCGGTCGGAAATGAACGATCTTAAAATGCAGTAGTATGGTTCAGGAAGCAGATTTTTGATCTTGTACAGGAGACCTTCGTGCCACACCTTGTCGAAGGCTTGTTTGACATCTAAAAAGACGCCAACGGAATATAGCTTGTGTTCAAAGCCATGTGTAACATGATTAACCAAGCGATGGACTTGTTCAGGGCAACCGTGTGACTTCCTGAAGCCAAATTGGTGTTGTGGTATAATATCTGTTATCTGCGGCAGCTCCATTAG
The DNA here is from genome assembly GCF_011750605.1 of Drosophila busckii. Lineage (NCBI taxonomy): Eukaryota > Metazoa > Arthropoda > Insecta > Diptera > Drosophilidae > Drosophila > Drosophila busckii. Next base: position 6,426,233 of record NC_046605.1, read on the forward strand.
GCGACTTAGCAGAATCCGTTCAAAAATCTTGGAGAAAGTCGCTAGCAAACTAATTGGGCGGTACGAATCTATTTGCGTTGGTGGTTTGCCGGGTTTGGGGATCATCACAATCCGCGCACGCTTCCACTGCTTTGGGAAATGCCCTAGTTTAAGCATGGCATTAAATATTTTAACAAGGGCTAAGACTCCTTTGCGTGGAAGACATTTAGCAGCTCTGTTGTCAATACCATCATACCCAGGGGTCTTGTTTAGCAGCAGCGCCTTTAACTGCAATGAGACTTCTTGCGGTGTAGTATGTCTCATATGGCGGGCTGGTTGCACTGGAGCATCTAATAATCTTGCAACTTCTTCACGGTGGGTGTCGTCCGTTAGTTGGAATGGAGTGAAGGTGGAACTTAGGTGTGCAGCAAATGCATTTGCCTTGTCTTCATCCGACTTCAGCCAGAGACCACTGTTGCTCAAGATGGGCGATTGGAAAAGCGGCTGTCTTTTAATATTTCTCGTTAGCTTCCAAATTGAAAAATCACAGTTATTGTCTGTGCCGGCTCCTTCCAGCAGGGTGTCGAGGTTCTTCTGTCGGGTCTTGGCAAGAACCCGACGCAGCCTGTTTGTAATGCTTGCAAGAAGCTGTTTAGTTGCAGGATCACCTGACACTATATACTGCCTTCTGAGGTGTCTTTTTTGGTTCAGCAGTGCCCTTGCCTCCAAGGTTAGTAGGGGCGCTCTTCTAACAGCGGGACTGGATTGGTGCTGAGTTGGTGTAGCTCGTTGCGCAGCCTCACAAATCGTGGAGGTGAAGGAGTCAAGATAGGCTTCCAGCTCATCGCAGGTGTTGATGGGTATATTGAGTAAGACAGCGGCTTCTATATGTGCTTTAAAAACGTTTGCTTGGGGTGGCAGCATTTTAGCAACTCCCTTGAAAAATTGAGCATCTTCATCCAACTCAAAGAGCAGTGGGAGATGGTCAGAAGACAGCTCAGTCAGTACTTTGACTTTCACTTGTTGCTGTCTGAAGCCTTTTGAGATGCCAAAGTCAATGGCACTGGGAGTGGCGCTCATACGATAGGGATAGCAGGTAGCTTCACCAGTTGCTACAATGTCGATGTTCTCATCAGATAGGGCAGAAGACAGAACCCTTCCTCTCGCACACATTCTATAGTTACCCCACCATCTATGCTTGGCATTCCAGTCGCCTGCCGCAATAAACTTATTGCCGAGTTGAGTGAGAAATGGCATAATTTCAGCCTCCGTCCACCTAAAGGCAGGAGGGCAGTACACCGAGGCAACCTTAAAATTTCCTCTATTTGCGGAGAGCTCAATGGTGACAGCCTGTATATGATCTTCTGAGTGTATGGATGAATGTTGATGGGAGATGGATGATCTTATAAGGATTGCAGCTCCACCATGCTGTCTATCATCTGGATGATTGGCAATGTGTAGGACGAATCCTGGGATCCTGAAGTTGGACCTAGAATTAAAGTGCGATTCTGACAGCAGGAGCAAGTCGATGTCATGAAGTTCGATGAAGGCCATAATCTCGTTAGGTTTCGAGGAGGCCCCATTGGCATTCCAAGCTGCTATTTTAAGCACACCCATTATGAGGAGCAGGGGGGGAGGAGCGCGTCTGAAGAACCGCATGCATTAGGGTCTCTACTAGGGACATCATTCTGTCAAGTCTCATGAATAGCTGTTCCAGCTTGGCTTCCAAATTAGTATTTGCAGTAAGGACAGGGGGAAGCGGATGGTTCTCCTTTGCTTTGCGGGGCTGACTGCGTTTATCGTTAGATTGGTCGCCTCTGGCCACACTTGCAAAAGTATGCTTGCCAAAGGTAAGTGCAGAAGTATGTGATTGAGGATCGCTGTTTTTCGGTTGCTGCTTATTTTTAAAAGCAACTTGGAGGTATTTTTTGCAGCCCTTAAAGTTGGCGGCATGGGAATTGCCGCAGTGATAGCAGCACCTAGGGTCGTCCTGTTGAAGTTTGCACTCCATGGTTGGATGGTTCTCTCCGCATTCTCTGCATATGTGGTGTCGTGTACAGTACGCCTTGGTGTGGCCGTACTCCTGGCACCTATGGCATTGCACAGGCTCGGTTTGTTTTCGAGGCTTTTCCCAGCTTACTTTGTGTCTGCAGACAGTGGACATATTTTTAACAAGCTTGTTGTTCTCTGCCTTCTTGAGATCCACAAATCTTATGTTTAGCGGCAGTTGTGTTGCCTTGTTGCGTGGGGTATATATACGTTGAACACAGTGACCCTCTCTCTGAAGGCACTCAATTATATCTTCTGAAGGGACATCATGATGCATATTGCGCATAACTATGCGAAAGGGCCGGTCTTCCGGCAGTTGGTGGTGATGGAAAAGGATTCCCTTATCACGGAAGTGCCGGGCCACTAACCTATAGGCATCCGAGGAGTTGCACTGGACGGCGCATTCACCTGAGTTTAGTGCTTTAATGGTATATGCGTCTCCTATAAGGGCGTCCAGTTCACTGCAAAATGCAGAATAGTTCATTACGTCTGGAACCATTATCCTAGGTACCTTGGGAGGACGGCGGGTTTGAGGGGCGACTTCTTCTGCAAGTTTGTTAGTCATTGCCGGCTTCAAGTTTATTTCGTGTTTCTTCGCAATACGGTTGGGTGCGGGATGCGATGTAGAGGGTCCATCGTTGTCTAATTCCATGTTTTCTTCATCACTTAAAACTTGAAAACGATTTTGACAAATTAATTCTTCCTTAGAAGTGTTTGCCTTCTTTTGGATGACATTTTGGGAAAGGACAGCACCGATTCTCTTCTTGGCCACTTCTTTTTTCTTGTTAGTGGATACTTTCTGCCAGACGGGAGGCTGAGGAATTGCTGAAGCAGTGACAATGGTTTTGCTTTCACTCGTGCTGATTGTCGAAGTGCACACACTGTTACATAGTGTAGATGTAAGTTTGTACGGTGACGTAATTGATGAATTGGTTGATGTCAATGTACAAGTTGTACTGCACGTTGTAGTAGCCCATTTGATACCGCTTGTAGTGGAAGGGACTGCACTTTCGCTTGACCAGTCTGTTAGAAACTGCGATCGCAAGTTTGCACGAATTTCTGTCGGACTTGCACCAGCAGTTTTCTTCAACGATTCAAAGTCAAAAGGCTTCTGGTAGGACACATTTTGATCCATAACTTGGAACCCCCGCCGGCAAGCTGCCGGGGCCCAACTAGGAAAAGGTGACAAAAAAAAAAAAACTCACAATTTCTTTTTATATTGTGCTTGTAAAATTTTGTGCCACAATTGTGGACCTGTCAAAAATTATGTGAATTTTTTTAAAAAACACTATATTTTTGTATTTTTTCAACACAGTAGGAAAACTACAAAAACGATGTGTTCAGTACAACAGACTCTGAACGAATAAGCGACAACAGCTGTGGGGGCATGTGCTACAAATGCTAATACTTTGTTTTCTATGTACATAACAAATTTCGTTTTTATTTTTACGATATGCAAATGTTGTTGTCGATTTTATGAACTCCTCCAGTTGAATATAAAGCAAAGAAACAGAAGTAAACAGCAGTAAATTTAAATTCGATTGCATTATTTGTAAAGACGCTGCTTTTGTTATTAACATTAACTCATAAACTTTGCATTTATTTAGCAAATTGTTAGAGCAATCAAAATTGCTGAAGGCAAAAACAATTTATATAACAAAGTAACACATTTAATATAGCTGAATATTTTTAGCAAATACTTCTAGTATATTTAAACTAATTTTTAAGCAAATATTTAATTAACGCTCAAATCATTTTTAGCGAATACTTAAATATCAAAAGTAATTTTTATTAAATATTTAATTAACACTCAAATCATTTTTAGCAAATACTTAAATATTTTAAAATAATTTTTATCAAATATTTAATAAACGCTCAAATCATTTTTAGCAAATACTTAAATATTAAAAGTAATAAACGCTCAAATCATTTTTAGCAAATACTTGAAGTAATTTTTATTAAATATTGAATTAACGCTCAAATCATTTTTAGCAAATATTTAAATATTAAAAGTAATTTTGATCAAATATTTAATTCAGTAATTTTTAGCAAATATTTAAATATTTTAAAGTAATTTTTGTCAAATATAATTAACGCTCAAATCATTTTTAGCAAATATTTTAAAGTAATTTTGTTCAAGTCAATTAGCGCTCAAATCATTTTCATAGCTTGCAATATTTCACAATTTTAATCAAGCTTTAAATTTCAGTCAATTGCTTTTGTTTTATAAACGCTATTAAAACTTTCATTCACCTAGCAGACTTGGAGCAAACGTAATTACTTGCAAACTAAATCAATTTGAAGTTTTAGCAACCCAACTGGTTTAATCGTCAACTCATTAAAACTGACAACTTTGCATTTATGCTAATGAAATGGAATAACATGAACACGCCTAATGAACTGTAGCATGCTGAGCATGAGCCCAAACACACACACATACACAGATACAAACTATATGTGTGTTGAAAATTATTTAATATTGGTGTGTGCAGAAATGCAAATTGAATTTGCTATAATTTTTCTTTAGCTGTCTTCGCTGTTGTTGGTTTGAAGCTTTTGCAAGTGGCCGCATTGTTAATGATGCAAGTTCTTTGTATTTTTTAATTTACTTTTGCGTAGGTTACCTATCAACCGTATTTCATGTTGTACGGCGAGGTGTTTGCCGATGATATTGATCCACCCTGTGGCGAGAATCCACATCAGCCCGCCTGCGTTACAGGTGAGTGTGTTAATTGGACGCTGTGTGGGCGTCTCAACTAATTATTTGCTTTGCAGGCCACTGGGTAACGCCAATCACAATGTCCATGTACCTGTTGATTGCCAATATATTGCTAATCAATCTGCTCATTGCTGTCTTTAATAATATTTTCAATGAGGTCAATTCGGTGTCACATCAGGTGAGTTAACAAGATGGAAGTTTATGCTGCTGCTGTGTGTGGGCGAGACTAACAACTAATTGGGTTGCAGGTGTGGATGTTTCAGCGCTTCACTGTCGTCATGGAGTATCAACAGAAGCCGGTGCTGCCGCCGCCTTTCATTGCCTTTTGCCATTTCTATTCGCTGCTTAAGTATTGTGTGCGTAAAGCGAAAGGTGAGCCGGGCATGAGCAAGTTTAGCTTTGTTCCCTGTGAGTCTAAAAATTCCATGAGCTGTGTGTGCACTGGAATGGCAATAATGTAGAAATCTTTTAATTTCTCCTCAAAATGCTGCGCGCGCCCCCCAAAATGGCTTCGATTCGTTGACTTTAAATTCATTACGTATACGCAACATTAATTGCGCCATTGTTATGCTGTTTCTGTTATACTCTATTGTTTATTATTGTTGTTGTATAGGATTGGAGGTGCAGCGGGACAATGGTCTCAAGCTGTTTCTCGAAAAGGACGATCTGGAGCGACTGTATGACTTTGAGGAGGAGTGCGTCGAGGGCTTTTTCCATGAGCAGGAAATCATATTGAATCAGTCGACGGATGAGCGCGTTAAGAACACCACAGAGCGTGTCGAGACGATGTCACAGAAAATCGAGGATATCAATCAAAAGGAGAATATACAAACGGCTACAGTGCAGGTGTGTGAACCCCCCACCCCCACCCAAACATTAATGTGTTTACAGCTTTGTTATGCAAATTGCGTAGCATGTGTGACACTTGTGATTTTGTTACTGACAGCATGTGAAATTGAAAATGTCCATTGACTGTTTTACTCATTCACAGAATATTGAATTCCGTTTGCGCAAAATGGAGGAATCCTCGGAGCAGATTCTGTCGCATTTGGGTGTCATACATCGCTTTATGTCCACACATACAGCTGGCAATGAGGACCTGCGTGGCTCGGTTATGAATTTGCCCACTGAAATGCATCGCATGCGCACGATTTCCATGTCGGACAATGAAGCGGGCGGTGCGGGCAGCAGCAGTGGTGGTGGTGGCGGCGGCGGTGCAGCAGCTGTGCCTATTAGCGCTGCTGGACTGTCGGCAGCGCTGGGATTAAGCGCTACACTGACGCTGAATTCGCTGCAGGTGCGTAGCGCTTTACTTAACACTTAGCTATGTTTGAAACTTACTTTGACTGCAGGTAAACAATCGACGTCGCTTTAATCGCTCGCTCACTGAGGTGCGCCCAGATGCTTATATACTGGACGAGGGCACACACTTTGAGGTGGTGCCGCTGCCTGAGGAACCCGATGAGGCCATCAAGTCACGCGAAGCGCTGAACGAGCAGGTGGTGCGCAAGGCTTCGATGGTATCCGAACCTGACTCTGATTTATATTTGCCGCTTTCACAACGTCCCTCGACCTGCGAGACTGTTAAGCGTACGCCGTATGTAACTGTACGCCAGGATACAGGCGCCAGCACTGAGAGCAAGGATACGCTAACGCCCATGGGCGTCAATGATGATGATCAAACGTTAGTGGGCGGTGATAATTCGGATGATGCAGCGCCGGATATGACATTTGAGGGTAAATTGCCAGCTTAAGTCAGCAGACGGCTGCTTTACTTTTTGTTGCGTTGCGTTTTATTTTACCTCTGTGTGTGTTATCTGCTTCGCTTAGTTAAACCAACTGTAGCCTCTTTGTAAAAGAAAACAGTAGCCACATTTATACTAAACGCATATTTATCGCAGCTGCCCGGCATCGAGCGCTGCGCCAGCGCACTGTGTCGCTTTGTCGCCGCAACTCGGAGACCTACTCGCTCACCGGCGCGGATATAAATCGCTCGCACATAAGTCTCAATCAGCTGACGACGCTGTCGCGACGCCAGCTAAGCTTGACGCACTCTGAGCCGGACAGCGACAAGGATATGCCGCCAACGATTGCAGCACCTGGTACGTAAACTGCTAAGCGCTAGTGTGATAGTGATAGTGAGAGAGTTGATATGCGCTCGAAATTCTGGCTACTAATCTACTCCATCATGGCAATCCCGACTAACTATCGTATTCCTAAAACAAAACCAATCCAGCTACTGAAATTGGCCTACGAAATTAACAGCATTAACTCTTAAGCGACGTTTTGAATCTTCATCTTCATATATATATATCTTATATATTTTTCTCTTCACCGCACACACACACACACACACACACATACATTTGGTTACTTTTTTGTTGTTTGTTTATCGTTTTGAAAACTACGCCTAACCTACGCCACTTTAGGTAAATCAGTATTGCATGCGAAACCCAACAGAAATATTTTGCTGAAACTGCACAGCGAGTATACCTCGATAACGGATGAGCTGGAGAGCGTCTGCCATATGATTGCCTCGCCGACAGTCTCGCTGCAGAGCAACAAAGGTAAGTTGGCCGTTGCTCCAACTGCCGCGACCCAAACCAAACCCACAGCACAACAGCATACAACCAACCAACCCCCCTCAACCCACCCCCCACACCCACTATACATTGTTTTCTATAGCCCAAAATTTGAACTGGAGAGCGCGTACTCTTAAACAAAAGCATTGCATAGCTAACTGGGCGTATGCGTAATATTCATTTCTTGCCTTGTGCTTGTGCCAGTTTGTAACAAACAAAACGCTGCGCTTAACTAAGGCTGTGAATTGAATGCTAAACTTAACACTTTGCTTTAACAGTTTCCCTGGATCGCCCCAAGACGGAAATGTCACGCGCTGAGGTTGCAGCAGCTTTGGAGAAGAAACATCTGAAGGAGTGCGAGGAGAACGACTATAGAATACTCGAGGGACTGTTTGAAGCGCGTGGCTCTATCGATGCAGGCGTGCAGCCCTATGAGGTATGTATATCGATAGCATCGATAACTTTTACTCACACTCTTTTTCACAGATTGGCGTCTCCGTGGACTACAGTCATCGCTATCCGCTACGTCGTGAAACTGCCGTCGAGCTATCGCCTTCCAAGCCCGCCATTGAGGGCGGACTGCTGGGCGCTGTGGGCGGCGGCGATAGCAGCGATACCACCAGCAGCCATCATGCTGCCACCAGCGGCTTTCAGCTGAAGCACGAGCGGCCCTGGCAGCGCAACTCTTCGATGGAACAGCAGGCGTATCAGTCGCCATTGGTGCCCACGCGTGCCACCAGCGACTTTCTGAATGCGCCCTACGACAGCAGCGGACGGCTGTTCAAAAAGTCCAGCGAGAGTTTGCAGAAAAACTCCAGCACGGATACGGACTACTCGGCGCATCCGTATCGCTTCATCAAGCAGAGCTCCAATGAGACAAATACCTCGCTCACCGGCTCATATAATGTGGATACGCCTTCGCTAACTGCTGAACCTTCGCTGGATGCTGGCGACTCGCAATCTGTGAGTGGCATTAGCATGAGCGTTGCGCCTGCTGTCTCCACAGCTCGCTATCAGCCCAAGCGCACCGCTTCGGTGGGCGCCGTCGATGGCCGTCAGCTGAAGAAACAGTTTAGCCTGGACCAGAGCAAGCCGCTGTCGGCGCAGGCAAGCGCTGAGGCGGCTGTAGTGGTGGAGGCTGGGCAAGCTACACTGCCTGCTTTGGCTGGCGCCAAACTGATTTCCTCGCTTAAGCCGCCCTACAGCAGCAAGCTGGGCATGAATGTGCTCAAGGAGAGCAGCTCCAGCACCGAAGAGTCGCGCGACGGCGAAGCGCTCTCCAGCTCGCCGCTCTCCTCCTCCGCCAAGAGCAGCAATGTGGCGCTCTCCATACCACAGATCAGCACGCATTTGGTGCAGGACGAAATAGCCAAGCTGTCGTCCAACATTAAGAGCAGCACCGACTCCGAAAAGGATCCGCCATATAATGAGACAATGTGTTAAATACAAGTTACTATCATCATCATCAGTGAATTGTGTGCGTTTAGTTTAAGTAGTTTGTATGAGTAACTGAATCCACCTTGTGCTCAATCAAATGGCATTACTAGTCAAGCATATATATAATTGGAACATATACATATTTAATATATATATACATATAGCATATATGATTCATGTTGAAACAGAGCTCGTGCATGCAGCGCATATCAAAATACATTCGAGATTTGCAACGCGCAATTTACACAAGTGTTAAATAATTTTTGGACAATACATAGCACACAGATTATTGCTGTATTTTTATATAATGTATTTATTTACAAACGCCATCTTTTATTGTTGTTATTATACAAATAGGAAAACCAAAAACTGTAACTTTAACTGTAAAGAGCGCAGCAAATACAAATTTTAAATGCCAGCATTTCTCACCCACACACAACACACGCATACAAATATATCTTTGTTTTAAATGCTAAACCAAAACTATATATATATTGTCTAGTATTAGTCTATCGTACATATGAGATATTACTATATGCAATTTTCACATATCCTATAGCAAACCAAAACTTATCCAATCCAAAATATTTTACTTGCCACAAAAAACACAAAAACTTAAAACTAACCAACGTACTTAACTGTAACTGTAACTGTCTCTAATCTAATCAAATTTATATATATCTATATCTCTATGTGTAAGCCAATGTATATGTGTATATGTATGTCCTGTGCAGATTAGTTAGTCTATTTTATTTATTCTATGTACTTATGTATAGCAAAAACGTTTAGACTCGTAAGTAGTTGCCCAAGCAAAACAAATTGTACATAACAAATAGATATTTTTTCAAAAAAACAAAAGAAACATGTTATACACTTACAAATAACGATCATTAATTGATTGACAAATTGTTAATGTTTAAATTGCTTCATGTTAAATGCCGTCGTGCGCTATTTTCATAATTAAAGTGCAAATTGTTTGCGCAAATTATTGCATTTTATTAGTGTTAAATTGTATGTACTTATTGATTTTTAAGAAATAAATTTAAATATACATACTATAGAAACCACAGTTATTTATATATACAGGACTCTCTCCTGCTCCTCAATTATCCTTTTAATTTGAAAAGGACATACATTTTCTAGCTCATGGACATAAAATCTAGCGATCTGAATTCAAGAATTTCGAGGAACATGAAAAAATGTTAGGCGAAAAAAATTACAAGGGGGTGGCTGCAAATTTGTCTTAAAAAACATAAAATTCTTATTATCTCAGAAACTACTAGGACGATTATGATGTCCTTCAGCATATATTTAGTGCTCATGGAGCCGCTTCAGAATATATAACTCACAGGACGAAAATCCTTACAGGAGCGGAGTAATAAGCGATTTTCTGTATACAGAAAAACGTCTCTAACTCCCGAATCCTTTGCAGGATAAGGACGAAATTAGTGCTAATCGATGCTGCTTTAAAAGGACTATAATCTGCCGGAAGGACATTGCAACAGTCCTTACAGTTGCCGAGAAAACAAGCATTTTGTGATGTTGGCCACTTTTTTTAACCGCTTGCAAGCAAATATTTCAAGTCGATGGTTCCTAGACAACCCCATAATCCTTGAGTGCAGATCGACAGCATTTTGGCCTGTGAAACCCATAAGCAAAAAATATTTATTTAGCGCAAGGACATGCCCGAGCTATGCCCTATTTTCTTTAAAGGAATACACCTGCAATGCCGTTGATATTTATTGCATACTTTTAGGAAAAAAACTTAGAGCAACAATTAAGAGAATCACATTATGTGCAGCTTAATTGTCGCCGCTGTTCAAGGTTTCAGCGTCGGGCTTAACTGGACATTGTTGCACCAGCTTGTCCAGCTCTTCCTTCTTGGCGCGCCTAAAGAAGCCCGCCTGCAATTCAATTAAATATGTTAATAGATGAATCATTCATATATAGTTTAGTACTAACCTTATACATGCCATAGGTGATGGCTGCCAGCTGCAAGAGACCACCCAGCACAGAGACCATGACAATCCATATGGGCAAACTGGTTGCCAAATGCTTGTATATAACATTTGGCTCAATCTGGCGCGTGATCGCCAGCGTCAAATCCTTTGGATCGCCCTCCTTGCGCACATTTAGATCGATGAGTATTGCAAAGAACTCCCAAGGATCAATGAGAATGGCGTTGACTTCATTGAGATCCACGCTGAAGCACATGTTAAGATTCACTGGCTTCTCCGGCTTAAAGTTATAGATACGCATCACGGCACGCAGGCAAATGGTCATTTCCGGATCCTTGCAGTTGAACACAATGGTGCGATTCACAGGCAACTTGCCCTTCAAATCATCGCTGAGCAACTCATGTGCTTTGATATTGGAAATGCGCGCATATTGCTCACGATTGGCAGTCAAAGCTTTAAGATCGCGTCGCTTGCGAGACATTGAAGCCGTCGCCACTGAGTCCGTGTCCAAGATTTGCAGGTGCTCATGCACATGGCCACTGGTGCTGATGTCGTAGTGCTCGCCATTCTGCGTCATGACCGCATGCTCCTCATCATAGCCGATGCGACTCGTGGGCACCTCAATGGGATTCAGAATAAGCTGCGTGTTGTTCTGATCGAGCAGCTCAATGGCCACCAGCTGGGCATCATATGTGGCCTGCATGGTGAGATTGCTCACATTGATGATGGGAATAATTGCTGTTGAGCCTGCAATTTTATAAGCCACGGGTATATGGAAGACCAGTTCCAAGGCATCCACTGTGCTGGGGCCATTGCTCTTGATCTCGTAATTGTTTATGATCTCCGCCGAGTTCTTGTAGTGCTCCAAGTCGATGGCACCATTAGTTTGGCCACTGAAAAGAGTTACAAGTTAGATAAATAGATAGACAGATGTCTAGTTTATAATCCTACCCAGAGGCATCAATTTCCGTGTATTGCTGGAGCGCTATTAAGCTAATGAGCTTGTTGTCCAATGGATTCCTCTCCTGGCCTGTGCTGAACACCTCCGCATTAATAGTCAAGGCACTGCCCGTAAGAGCGCTGACATCAAAGCTTATGGTCACGCTATCCTTATCGCCCTTCATCAACGGACGTCCACGGTTCAGATCGCAGACCATAACAGCCTCGAAGACATTGCAGGTTCCAGGAGTTTGCGCAAAGTTCAGACGACTCGAGCTAGTGACATTGAGCTGGGGCAGATAGGCGGTCTCTCCTTGGTTGGTCACCTCGTAGGTCATGCGCAACGTTTTGCTGCTACCCAAGATATAGCTGGGACTGTGGAGATATTAGATTAGTATATAGCCAATCTATAATGCATTCCGACTTACCTCATATCCTTGCCACTGAGCTGCAGATCGGCTATGCAAATGTCAGTGGCACAGCCGGTGCTGAAAATGATTTTCTCCGAGTAGACCTTGGGGTCAGCCGGATCCACAGCCACGCAGGTTTCGCAGAATTCTGAAAAGTTATATCATTAAAATTCCGTTGTGATTGAATTGAATGCGGGTTCTGACTTACCCTCAGAGTCTGGCACCTTCTTGGTGAGCTCATAGTGCATTTCCAGTTCGATGGGCTGGAATATATCCTTCTCGCTGTAGCGCACCTCGACCTCAACGACACGACACTGTTGAGTCATGCCTGCGACGGCATTGAAGCTGAGCTCATTGGACTGCGTCGAAACAAACTTGGCGCGCTTCAGCTGCGCATCAATGACAATCCGCATGGCCATGTCCTGCTGCTGGAGCAGAGCTGGCCTTTCGAGGTGGTAGTGAGTCCATAGCAGGCTGTAATCTGCACGCGATTCTGGATCGGGCTTTGATCTCGCGACTCTGGGAGCGCACGCTGGCCAGCAGCTTGACCACAGGATAAGCGCGATAGATGAACAAAGCCTCAGCATTGGGTGCGCCCACAGCAAAGTCATTGAATCCATTTGCGTCGATGTCCGAGCCACGAGACAAGCCGTGTCCAAACATATGCTCGCCATACTTCGATGCCTGCTGCAGTGGCGAATCCAAGCGCTGGCTGGGCTGATTCCGCAGTCCTAGCTCGCTGCCCAGATAAATGAACACGGATCCATTGCCAGCAAAAGGCGCTCCAACGGCAATATCTGTATGTATGATCACAGTTATTAAAGCAAGGCCTTAAACACGCTTTAAATAAACTGGACTTACCGTTAAAGCCGTCGTGATTAATGTCGCCCAGTCGCGTCAGCGTGGTGCCGAAACGTGCCTTGGCCACATTCGGCAGCGGACTGCGCAGCAGCTTGGACTCGAAATTAAACTGAAAACGATAGTCAGGCGATTAATATCAATAACAATAATAATATATTATTAAATTAATAAATATTAACTCACTCTGCCCTTGTTGATGAAGACGTAAATGGCGCCATTGTCATGTGAGTCCTCGAACGAGTGCTGGGGCGCTGATATAATTAGATCGGTGAGATTATCGCCGTTGAGATCCTCCGCCAGCACGGAGTAGCCAAAGTACTCTCCGAACTGTCCGCCTCGGAACACGTGCCACTTGTCAATGGAGTTGCCGAGTATGTCGAAGATGTAACCCTCGCCAGACTGTGGAGCGGTGGCCACATAGAGCAAACGCTTGCGATCTTGGCTATCAAAGTAGCCAGAGCTTCAGGGCATAACCAAAAGTATGAGTCACCTTCCTGATTCCAGCGTTGTGGATTAGGTATACTGGTTTTATAGGTATCATACTCAACGGTATTGCCACCCACTTTGCGACTTGTGGAAGGAATCCTCCACTGGGGCTGACCTTGCGCAGACGTACAACTGAGCCACACCAGTTGAATACGCCGGGCGCACCCAATAAGCATTTCCTCCTTTGTCATCAGTAATATGTGCGCTAAATCCCTGCTCGGCCATCAGGTAGAAATAAATTCTGCCTTCCTTTACTTGATCTGACTTAAGACGCAGCGGTAAGATCTTAGTTATGTTCTGCGGCTGATCCGCAAGAGTGTCGGCTATCCAATAGCATATGCCATTCATTTGATAATATTTTCTAGAAGACACTATAAACTTGGGCGCACAGACCAGCAGCTTGTCCGTGTCCTTCGTGCCGCCATCCATGGCACCACCCAGCCACTGATAGTCACGAAGCTCAAAGTCCGAGGTGTATCTGTTCCTATTAATGTTGATATTGCCATGTTCTTCAAACACATACGGATTGCAGCTGCCGCTGGGCAGTGAGCATTTGTAAATGGCGCCCGTTTCGTTGACATTGCTTTGCCCTATCAATGTGGACTGGGCCTGTGGTGCACCTACAATAATGCTGCAAGAGAAAGAGAAACATTAGTCAGATCAAGTGATAAATAATGAAGTTGTTTAATAATTAAATAATTTAAGATAATACATATATTATGACTGCGGTCAGCAAATAAAAAAAGCACGTGCACCAAAATGTTCCACACAAGCACCGCCTCACACGAAAGTCTAAACGAAAATGAAACGCGCTCTGGCGAGAGCTAAGCGAACTTGCAAAAAAAAAAGAGCAACCGCTTCAAACGAAAATAAGACGCGCTCTACCGAGAGCTAAGCGAACTTGCTTAATTGTCGGGACTCTCGCTCTCTCTTGCTCTCAACAGTCTTAGGCTGCTTACTCACTTTGTTTCTTGACTGCTGCTAATAAGAAAATCAACAAAAAACAAATTGAATAAAAAACAGTTAAATTGGGTTTCTGCTATATTCATGTAACGCTTTGAATGTTTATGCTTATTTTGCTATAGTATTTTCTTGAGTGTTCCCAAAAATGAAAAGTTAGGGCAAGTCGCTAATGAAATACACTAGAAGTTAGAAGTACATAACTTTAAATTCTTGCGGTTTGCCTTTAATGTGGTTTTACAACTTTTGTAAATTGAATGTATTTACATACATATGTATATAAGTACATAGGCTGGGCTTAGTCATAAGCATTTAATTTAAGTTATTTATGAACCAAGGTTAAGTTCAAAACAAGTTGAGTTTTCGTTTTAGAACACAGTTCAGTTAACAAATGTATCAAAAATACCTTAAAACAATTTCTACTTCGTTTAATAAATCTTCTAGTCTATCTCTATATAGTCCATATTGCTTATAAAAAAATTATAAATAAATGCTCTGTTTTGTAAATTTTTACTAATGACAAAGTTTGTAAGCCTAATTGGTTTTCAAACAGTTTAAATTATATTACAATTATTATTATTATTATATTACAACTCTCACCTGGTGGGTCGCATGACCATTGTATAACCAAAGTAGGAGCTGCGCACTTGTGGTAAATAAAATTTCAGATGCTGCGGCGGGCGTATGACAGAATTCGGGCGTGGCGACAAGTTAAAGGCGTTGACGGTGTGCAGTGGTGGGCGTGGCAGCAGCACTGCCAGCAGCAACACTAACACACAGCGGCACATTTTGCGTTTAAAGATTTGTTTTATATAAATTTAAATTCCATTGAAGCAAATTAATGTTAAAGTAAATTGTGTAGCTTTTGTTTTCTCTGTGCAATTAATCGATTTGTGCGCGCTTAATTTATTAAATATACTGAACTTGAACTAATTAATTAAACCACGTATATCCGAACATACTAGCAAGAAATGTAACTGTGCGTTGCTTATATAGCATTTGCATTCATATAAATAAAACACAATAATTTATTTTTATTGAAACATTTTGTTATTGTAAGTTTGACGTGCCCTTTATACGCGCTCATTCGCTTGTTCTCTTGTAATCTTGACTTTTTATATTTTCAGCACTCAGCTGCTCTCTTAATCTTTTGTCACTGGATTTTGTTCTTACATTTTGTTTGATTGCTGCATTGAAAATTGTAAATGCTAAAAATATTCAGTCCACAAACTTTCAACTCGCGCTCATAGTGATTGTAGTTTCCGATAAAAACAAGAATTAACTCTTTTTTTACGCGCTGGAAAGTAACAACTAAAAGTCGATGATTTCTAGATTACTCCATTATGTTTGTATACAGATCGATGTTATTTGGTGCTATGAAATACGTAGCCAAACATTTAGGGAATTATTTGAAGGAATGCCCATGCAATGCCGTTGAAATTCATTGCATACTTTTAAGCTTGGTAGGAACAAAACAGACTTAGGCAACAAACTCATTTAATTGCTATGTTCGTGATTCAATTTTAGGTTGAGCTCTTTTCGATCTTTAATTTTATTTAATATAATTCGTTCTCTTTATGCCTTAACAATATGTAAAACTTAAAAATACATTTTATTTAATACTTTAGTTATATGCACTCTGCTTAGTTTAGTTTAGGAAGAATTGTTTACTTGCTGCTTTTCTTTTTACATTTTGTATACAAAAGTTTTGTCAAGTCTTTCACGTTGCCATTTGAAGCTTACTAAACTAAATGGAAAAAACAAAAACTAAACAATTATTGTTAGAAATATTTTATAAATATTTACAAATAATGGCAATTTGGCTTGACTTGAGCACAAGCCTTAGCTGTTTAATAAATTAATTGCGATTACACTACAAATTACAAGGCACGCTCTCCCAACTTTAAAAACATTGCAAAGCCGAAGGACATTCAATGTCCTGCAGCTAGCAAGTTGCACTAGATAATTGTTTACAATTTTCTCTCTCTCTCTCTCTATCTATCTATCTGTCGCTTTCGTTACGAACACATTTCGAAGTTTCAATTCTATCGCATTTCGGTAGTTTTGGTATTGTAAATCGAATCGTCGCGTGGTGATGTTTGTATTCTACATATATAAGGATGATCACAGTGTGTGTAGTTTAGTTGTCGCCACTGTTAAGCGTTTCAGCCTCGGGCTCCACTGGACTTTGTTGCACCAGCTTGTCCAGCTCTTCCTTCTTGGCGCGATTGAAGAAGCCCGCCTGCAATTCAAACAAGAATGTTACCAACTAAATCATTTATATATAAAGTTGAGTACTAACCTTATACATGCCATAGGTGATGGCCGCCAGCAGCAATAGACCACCCAGCACAGAGACTATGATAATCCAGATGGGGAAACTGGTTACCAAATGCTTGGATATAACATTTGGCTCAATCTTGCGCGTGATCGCCAGCGTCGAGCCCTTTGGATCGCCCTCTTTGCGCACATTTAGATCGATGAGTATGGCAAAGAACTCCCAAGGATCACTGAGAATGGCGTTGACTTCATTGAGATCCACGCTGAAGCGCATGTTAAGATTCACTGGCTTCTCCGGCTTGAAGTTGTAGATACGCATTATGGCACGCAGGCAAATGGTCATCTCCGGATCCTTGCAGTTGAACACAATGGTGCGATTCACAGGCAACTTGCCCTTCAAATCATCGCTGAGTAACTCATGTGCTTTGATATTGGAAATGCGCGCATATTGCTCACGATTGGCAGTCAAAGCTTTAAGATCGCGTCGCTTGCGAGACATTGAAGCCGTCGCCACTGAGTCCGTGTCCAAGATTTGCAGGTGCTCATGCACATGGCCACTTGTGCTGATGTCGTAGTGCTCGCCATTCTGCGTCAAGACCGCATGCTCCTCATCATAGCCGATGCGACTCGTGGGCACCTCAATGGGATTCAGAATCAGCTGCGTGTTGTTCTGATCGAGCAGCTCAATGGCCACCAGCTGGGCATCATAGGTGGCCTGCATGGTTAAATTGCTCACATTGATGATGGGAATAGTTGCGGTCGATCCTGCAATCTTGTAAGCCACGGGTATATGGAAGACCAGCTCCAAGGCATCCACTGTGCTGGGGCCATTGCTCTTGATCTCGTAATTGTTTATGATCTCCGCCGAGTTCTTGTAGTGCTCCAAGTCGATGGCACCATTGGTTTGTCCACTAAAAAGAGTTACAAGTTAGACAAATAGATAGACAGATGTCTAGTTTATAATCCTACCCAGAGGCATCAATTTCCGTGTATTGCTGGAGCGCTATTAAGCTAATGAGCTTGTTGTCCAGTGGATTTCTCTCCTGGCCTGTGCTGAACACCTCCGCATTGATAGTCAAGGCACTGCCCGTAAGAGCGCTGACATCAAAGCTTATGGTCACGCTATCCTTATCGCCCTTCATCAACGGACGTCCACGGTTCAGATCGCAGACCATAACAGCCTCGAAGACATTGCAGGTTCCAGGAGTTTGCGCAAAGTTCAGACGACTCGAGCTAGTGACATTGAGCTGGGGCAGATAGGCGGTCTCTCCCTGGTTGGTCACCTCGTAGGTCATGCGCAACGTTTTGCTGCTACCCAAGATATAGCTTGGGCTGTGGAGATATCCGATTAGTATATGAACAACTTTAATGCATTCCGACTTACCTCATATCCTTGCCGCTGAGCTGCAGATCGGCTATGCAAATATCTGTGGCACAGCCGGTGCTGAAAATGATTTTCTCCGAGTAGACCTTGGGATCAGCCGGGATCCACAGCCACGCACGTTTCGCAGAATTCTGAAAAGTTATATCATTAAAATTCCGTTGTGATTGAATTGAATGCGGGTTCTGACTTACCCTCAGAGTCTGGCACCTTCTTGGTGAGCTCATAGTGCATTTCCAGTTCGATGGGCTGGAATATATCCTTCTCGCTGTAGCGCACCTCGACCTCAACGACGCGACACTGTTGGGTCATGCCTGCGACCGCATTGAAGCTGAGCTCATTGGACTGCGTCGAAACAAACTTGGCGCGCTTCAGCTGCGCATCAATGACAATCCGCATGGCCATGTCCTGCTGCTGAGCAGAGCTGGCCTTCGAGGTGGTAGTGAGTCCATAGCAGGCCGTAATCTGCACTCGGTTTTGATCAGGCTTAATCTCGCGGCTCTGGGAGCGCACACTGGCCAGCAGCTTGACCACAGGATAAGCGCGATAGATGAACAAAGCCTCAGCATTGGGGGCGCCCACAGCAAAGTCATTGAATCCATTTGCGTCGATGTCCGAGCCACGAGACAAGCCATGTCCAAACATATGCTCGCCATACTTCGATGCCTGCTGCAGTGGCGAATCCAAGCGCTGGCTGGGCTGATTCCGCAGTCCCAGCTCGCTGCCCAGATAAATGAAAACAGATCCATTGCCAGCAAAAGGCGCTCCAACGGCAATATCTGTATAAGTGATCAAAGTTATAAGAACAAGGCTTTGAACACGCTTTAAATAGAGTGGACTTACCGTTAAAGCCGTCGTGATTAATGTCGCCCAGTCGCGTCAGCGTGGTGCCGAAACGTGCCTTGGCCACATTCGGCAGCGGACTGCGCAGCAGCTTGGACTCGAAATTAAACTGAAAACGATAGTCAGGCGATTAGTCATGCACTCCATTAAACAGACAATGCTTTTGATTGTTACACAAAGAATGCAGGGAATACTTTTAAAGACCTTCTAGATTGAATTAATAATTAATTAATTAATTAATCTTATTTAAATGTCTTTTCTTTAAGAACTTTCTTCAGCGAAAGACTTGCTCAACTTGTTGATCACAAGTTAAAGTTATCTCTATATCTAATGATCTTTGTTATTGTATTAGCAGTGATTACTTATAACAGCTACTAAGTTTAGTATTAACTCACTCTGCCCTTGTTGATGAAGACGTAAATGGCGCCATTGTCATGTGAGTCCTCGAACGAGTGCTGGGGCGCTGATATAATTAGATCGGTGAGATTATCGCCGTTGAGATCCTCCGCCAGCACGGAGTAGCCAAAGTACTCGCCAAACTGCTCGCCTCGGAACACATGAAGCTTGTCAATGTTGTCCTTGCCCTGTATGTCGAAGATGTAACCCTCGCCGGACTGTTCGTTGGCCTGTGGTGCGGTAGCCACATAAAGCAAACGCTTCCGATCTTGGCTGTCGAAGTAACCAGAGCTGACGGCATAGCCAAAGTATGAGTCATCCGGCTGCTTCCAGCGTCCGGGATTGGGTATACTTGTTTCATAGGAATACTCCTGTTCGTAGTTTATGTGATCCCCACCCGCACGCACTTTGCGTCTGCGTTGCTGGCTGCTCGTGTCACGCCGACTGGCGGAGGGATCCTCCACTGCAATGACCTTGCGCTGGCGTATGACCGAGCCACGCCAGTTGAATATGCCGGGCGCACCAATGAGCATCTGATCGTTGTCATCGGCAATATGTGCGCTCAGTCCCTGCTCGGCTAATATGTAGAAATAATATCTGTGGTTGTTGTCCTCCCTCACTTGATTGTCCTTCAGACGCAGCGGTGAGATCTTGGTTATATTCTGTGGCTGATCGGCCAGCGTATCGGCTACCCAATAGCATATGCCATTCATATGATAGTCCTTGCTGGAGGGTGCAATAAATCTGGGCGCGCAGACCAGCAGCTTGTCCGTGTCCTTCGTGCCGCCATCCATGGCACCACCCAGCCACTGATAGTCGCGACGCTCCGAGTCCCAAGTGTACTCGCTGCGCTCAATATTGATATTGCCACGCCCCTCAAATATGTAAGGGTTGCAAGTGCCGCTGAGCAGCGAGCACTTGTAAACGGCGCCCGTTTCATTGACCTTGCGCTGAGCTTCCAGTGTGGACTGGGCCTGTGGTGCGCCCACAAAAATGCTGCAAGAGCAACAGAGAGACAAATATTAGTCAGATCAATTGAACTTAGACATTGGTGATGAATCGATTAGTCGCCGCGCTGTTTGGTTGCATTTATAAATATATTTGTGACTTGGCTGTCAGTTTACTTAAGTTGGGCAAACAGATAAGCGAATATTATCTAGCAGCATAGCTGGCGTATACTTGATAAGCTTTGTCGACTCGAAAACTTGTATTTATTTTATGGCAGCAAATTAAGCTAATATGCTTAAAAACTATAGCAGTATTTAATGCTAAAATTTGTATATTTAAATTTAAATTAATTTGAACCATTTATAAACTGGGCGTGGATCAATAAGTGTATCATAGTATAGCGATCTATATTATTGCCATTGCCATTTGTCACACACACACACGCACACACTTGCAATTTCCGCATGTGTGTGTGTAATCTTATCAAAGAAAATCGACTCAAAAAGCAACGCTTGATAAACAATAATGTAAAGAGTTTGTAGCATTGACTAACCTTTTAGCTAGAAATAAGTCAAGAAACTTTTATAAATTGAAATTGAAATTATTAAATTGCTCAACACATTGTCTCAAGAACGTGCAATGTACGTAAAATGTTTTAAATATTTGCATAACTTTAGCAACGTCTGTGCGCGACTCTCGGCCCTCTGCACTCCCCTCCCCCACCCACTCGCTGTCTACACATTATGCCATGTCAATTGATAGCAAGTAATGACTTCATCATTTGTACAACATATTAAGCATGTTTGGTTTTTACTCTTTTTAAATTGCTGCCGTCGCTGCAATTTTACTTCATTCACTTTTATTTTATAGCGTTTTGACCCCCCCACACACGCCTCAGGCCTATGCTTGAGCTTCGTCTTCAGTTCGATTGCGTATGAATCATCAACTCCACAACCTGTTTGCGCACCCCGTCGAATTTTCAAAGTCAACGCTTTGATCTTGGCAGCAGCTCAGAGTACGGCTCCGTTAACGGATACAGTTAGTGTAACACTCACCCATGTGGCCGCAAGCTCATAGTATAACCGAAATATGACGCACGCACTTTGGGCATCACGGTTGCGAGCTGTGGATCTCGAATGATGCGATTGGGACGCGGTGATAGGTTGTAAGCCACGATGCTGTTGCAGGCCAGGCCGATCAAAAGCAGGCAACTGCATATTTGCGGCACAGACAAGCGACCTTGCCCTGCCATTTTTGTTGCTGATTATAAATGCGAAAAGCGCGTTGCCTTTATATTAAACAAGTTTGTGTTAAAGCCAACTTATGGGCCGTTAAATAATTTAAGATAATATATTATCACTGCGGCCAGCAAACGTAAAGCACGCGCAGTCAAATTTTCGACACAACCGTCTCACACGAAAGTCTAAACGAAACTAACTCGTCGTATACGCGCTCGAGAGAGCGGCGTCTTGGTAAAAAGTCGTATACGCGCTCTCTCGCTGTCAGTCGCTTGCGCTTTGCCGCATTGTCGCCGCCAGGTAGCGCGCGCGTGCTCTCGCTCTCGCTCTCTATTGCGCTCTCAACAGTCGTGGGCAGCTTACTCATTTTACCGTTGCTGTTTGGCTTGCACAGTGGGAGTTGAAAGTGTTATGAAGAGCATTGTTTACGATTGCTGATTACCATATTTGGCAAAGAGTAAATGTCACGCCATTGACTTTAGCTGCCAAGCAAAGAGTTTTCACATTAAAAGCCACAATAAACAAAGAAAACTAAACTTTGCATGTGTGTCTGGTTTTATTTTGCGAGTTTCTTAGCTTGCTGCTGATAAGAAAATGAATTCAAAACAAATTGAATAAAACCGGTTAAGCAGCTTTAACAAAAAACTATTTCCAATTTCACTGCATAAATATAGAAGAAAAAAAAACATATGTATATAAATGTGCGATAAAGCAGCAGACCTACGCAAAACGACTTCTTAAGAACTCTCAAGTAGCTCATAAATATATAACAATTAAAATCGTTTGAAAATCTATAAAAAATTACATAAAGCTTGTTGTGACAAATATTTATATTATGTTAGCTTTTTATAGAAAAAGAATACACAAGTTTGTTGATAAGGCAGAAGGAAGAACTGCAACAATTCAAAACAGCTGATTGCAGCTGTGAGTCTGCATAAAATGCTTACTCATCATCATCAGCAGCAGCAGCGACTATGAATCACAAGTTGTTAGCTTAAACTGCGTGCCTCAATTACAAATAGCACAAGTGTACTTTTAATTACTTACAAATTGCTGGCTTTTGTTTAAACTTTAAGTTGACAAGCAGTTGAGAGTTGGCTACCTGTTTAATTATTGACTTATGCAAAACAAGCAACAAAAGACAAAACGCAAACATCACTCAAAGCGAACATAACTGACCAACGCTAGCTGCGAGTATTTCCCAAAAAAATAAATGAGCACAAAAGGCGCGCGTGACTCACTCAACGCTTGCTGGACACCAGTGTAATGTGTCACCCACATATATAACATGAAATGCATCCAAGCTTCAACAGTCGCCGGCATTTTTATAGAGCTGCTCGCAATTAAGAAACTTCATGCTCAATTAAGTTTTGCATAATTTATAAACATTAAAAACATTTTATACTGCAAATTTAAACAACAAAAAATCACAAGCAAGCGCTATAGACTAAAAACTGGTTTCAAGCTTTATATCAATGTTTAGAACTTAGCATAATATATACAGTTACATTTCAAATTCGAAAGTTAGTCATAGCGCACATTTGCTGCTGTTTCTATTGCCATGGCCAGCGCTGTTTGGCGACTTCGATTGTCGCTTTACATGATTTGTTGCCTGGTTTCTAGAGCTGAACATCAAGCATGTTAAGCTACAATAGCAACAACAATAATAATAACAATAAGTGAAGACCACACAAATTTTGTACGTATGCGTATTGCTGCCATTTCCATCATCATCAACAGCAGCAGCAATAACAACAACAAATTCAACTTTGCGGTCAAACAAATGTTTAAGAACAAAAGCAACCGCTTCGCTGCTTTCTTTGCTGCATTGCTCGTTTGGGCATTGAGTTTAATGACCAAGAGTAAAGCGGCTAAAAATATTTGTGCGGTGTTAACACTGTGGTGAGGGCGTATGTATCCATCCATCCATGTGTGGTTGCAGCCAAAGTGCGCAGTGTGTATTTTGTTGATATGGCGCCGCTGTTGCAGACAGTGCTTCGTGCATTATAATATGCAGCAGCTGTTGTTGTTGTTCTTTTTGTTGCCACTGTGCAGCAGGCAGACGTCGCCAGGCAATCGCCTTTGTCAACATACATACAAACGTGAGTGTGTCTGTCCAAGTTGCGCAATGATTTTCGCTGCTCACTTTACATTTTTTGATATTCGTTCCAATGAAGTGAATCATTGGAAATTGCAACGACTTAAAGAAGCAAAAGAAGCGCACAGATAAATTATAAACAACAGTAGCAAGTAATGAAGATAAAAATGTTGCTGTAGTTGCAACTTTAAGAGGATTTGTCAGTGCAGCTGAATTATGTGGAAAATCACATTAATTAAATATATTTAAATATTTGATATGATAGAATATAGAATAGAAATTTAAAAACTTATACAAATTGTAAATTCAAAGACTTTTGGCTACAATAATTTTAAAATTAGCAGCAATACGAGCTAAATTAAATTAGTATTAAATAATAATAATAATCGTATGGTTGTCTTTATATGAAGTGAAGAACAATAAAGTAAATTCCAACGTAGTGAATCAAATCCCTAAAGCTTTTTGCTCTACTCTCCTTTTAAAATTGAGAAAATAACTACGGTGAAGTACCGCCCAACAATTACTAAAGATTTATATTTGCTAATACTTTTCGCTAAGCTAATTAGTTTCTTATCAAAATAATGTGCAAGACATAAATAATATTTTTAAATGCTAATAACCATGGTGGCTTATACATTTTCATAGTTACGCTTTTTTAAATAAATTCTTTTATTCGTTGGCAAGCTGCTCAATTGTATTTTGTAAAGAAAGCGAAGAACAACAGCAACATGAAATTGTTGCTGCTGCTTTTAGCAGGTAATGCCACGTACTAGAAAATTTCTATACTTTTCTAATAAATTCAATGCAGTTTGCTTTATTGCTGCGGTGCAATGTTATCCCGACAGTTGCAAATATTGCAAGGAGTGCGACAAGAACTGCAAAGGGGACGAAAAGGCCGTATGCACCTTTGATGAGAAAAAACAATGTTGGAATGAATTTATAAATCAATGCTACGTGTCTAGGGAGAATTGTGTGCGCAAGAAACACAAACAGTCGAGTGAGTTAAAAATTCAAATTATTAAAAACTTTTCTTAGCATTTAAACTGTTGTCTAGTTTTTCAAAAGACCCTAAAGGATAAATGTGAGGGTGTGAGTAAAATGTGCAGTGAGACTCACTTTATGGATGGCACATCACTCAGTAGCAACAACAGCACCGCTTCAACCACAGAGAATCCTGCAGCAAGTTCAGGAAGCACCACCTCAGCTAATGCGACAACACCCGGTAAAGCGTCGACGGTTAAGGATGCAAATAACGGAGCAACAGTGGCTAATAATAAGGAAACAGCGACTGCTCTAGCTGACGACGCAACTACAAATCCCACGGAAATTGAAAATTTAGACGAAACTACGATAGCAACAAATACAACAACAACAACAAGAAAGCGTCGCAGATCTAAACGGGCTAAAGCGAAAGCCACTGGAACTTATGGGCCAATAACTCGTAAACCAAAAAAAAATGATTGTATTTGCAAGTGTGATTGCTCACAAGTGTGCAGAGGAAATTTAAGACGTCTTATTCCACCTCCTCCTGTAAGACCCACTAAAAGACCCAAAAAAAAACAACAAAGGAAAAAGAAGAAAAATTTAAAAAAAAAATACGAAGAGACCAAAAGCTAAAGTAAATCGTATGTACATTTAAACTGAATAGTGATCAATAAATCAACATACAACAATTAAATGTTTTTAATTATATTGTGTTTAAAATTTTATTAAATACATACAGACTTTTAAAATATTTTCCAATTATAAAATCCAAAGTTATAAGTAAAGGAAATCCTAGACTCAATTAATTATTTGTCGAATATTTGCAAGTCAATAATAATAAGCAATATATATTATATTATAATTTGCTTAATTGAAATTTTTTTTAGAATTTTGAATGAAAGAATTTAAATTAAGCTAAGCCATATTTTTTCAAAGTTGTTTGCACTTATCAAAATTGTATTTAAAAAAACACTTTATATATTTATTTTAGTAATTGTTGAACAAAAAGCGCTTAATACACAGCTTTCAGCAATTGCTATATAAATAAATCAAAGAGTACATTTATAATTTTATTATAAACATTTTGTACTCATAGAACTTGAACTTTGCATATAGTCATAATATTAAAGCAGAACTCATGCTACTATAAAAAACAAACAGTCAACACTTGGTTTCAATTTATTTTTAGTTTTTAAACCAACTTCAATTGATGTGAAATAAATTACAGCTTGTCGTGATTTTACGCGTAATTTCCGTACATAATTAGGCGCACTCGAATTTAATTGCAGGGGCGCGCAGCACTCGGCGCTATTAAGCGGCTAATAACATAAAAAAAAAGAATCTAAAATAAAACAACAACTAAAAAAAATGTGTGGTAAAAGTAAATAAAGGCCATTGAGGAAGTTTGCTCAATTACGAATTGTTGTTAGCGTCCGTCTGTCTGCAGTTGCCACTTAAAAATGCAAAAGCCAGCAACAATAAAAAAAAAAAAACGCTTTATAAACATGTACGAAATCATATAAACAATTAAATTCGTGTATGCAACGTTGCAAAAAAAAATAATAACTCACGTAAAAATAATAAATAAAAGAAGAATTCATTTTTTTATGTATACAATACATTTGTCAACTGAAGCTGTGGCCTCAATTTTGTGCGTTGAAAATACTCTAAATATAAAAGTAAGCTTGCATTAAATGTTTATGTTTATATATATGACTAAGTTAGCTACATAAAAAAGTGAAATTCACAAGCAACAAGAATTTAAATTTATGTACTTGTAGGGTATTTTATTGCCGACTTGCCTTAACTTTCCTTTTTTGGGGGCACTTTTTCTCAAGCTTGATTTGATTTGATTTGCTGTGATGTCATTGCCGCAGTTAGAGGCAAGCTCCAGCACATAAGAAGATATCCATATCTTCTAAGTACACTCATACACACACTCATAAGTAGGTCGCGCCGAAAACTAAGATCTCAGATATGAGATATATATAATTGTTGTAGTAGTAGCTGTACCTACTTCGTAGTTGAAGTTTGTTGTTTTTAGAAAATTTTGCTGCTTAAAGTGTTTTGTTTTTTATTTATGCAGCTGCCCAAAAAGTTGGGCTGAGAGAAACAAGTTTGTGTGCGAGTTGCGGGCGCAAAAACTATTGCAAAATAAACATTAAATTATGTGGTAAATAAAAGTAGTCAAAGTGTTAAATATGTACATAGCAAGCCCGCAGCCAAGAAGCGCTAATTGAACCCATATTTCTGTTTGTTTCTCTCTCTCTTACACTCATTTCTTATTCTGCGCTTTGATTGCTCAATTTACTCAAGGCATAAATATTTTAGAGCATATGTCATGTGTGTCTCAACACAGCTGCAAATTTATTGACAAAGGTGTAGACCCCTGGGCTTGAACAATTTCAAAACTGAAAGACATGACTTGTCTGACTTGATATATCAATGTTTAATAGCTCGCACAAATATTGACTGAAGGCGAGCTCAACTGACTTTGCAACACCTTCACTCTCTTTGTCTTCGACTCTCACTCTCACTCACACTCACCTGGTGGGTCGTATGACCAAGGTGTAACCAAAGTAGGAGCTGCGCGCTTGTGGCAAATGAAATTTCAAATGTTGCGGTGCGCGTATGACAGAATTCGCGCGTGGAGAATAGTTGAAGGCGTTGACACTTTGCAGCGGTGGGCGTGGCAGCAGCACTGCCAGCAGCAACACTAACATAACACAGCGGCACATTTTGCGTTTGAAGATTTTTTGTACAATAAGTAAATTTAAATTTAATTGAAGCACATTAAATTTAATTTCGCTCGAAACTCAATTCTCAATTGGTTTTTATTATTAGCAGCACACACACACACACACACAGACATACAAGACCAATAAATCACAATTATTTAATATGTTGACTGCATTATTTATGTTTTATTACATTTAATTGGCGCATGTTTTTACGCGCTTTTTCGCAGACTAGTCTTGCTTTATTTTTTTGCCACTTAACCCGACGCGTCGTTGTCAACTTGTTTGTTTCTTTATAATTGCACTTATATAAAATCGTATACGTATTTTGTAAGCGCCGTTATATTGCAACTGTTGCTGCTGCTGCGGCTGCTGCTGCTCTCACCGAACAAGAGATCATGCGTGCAAACAGCGATTAAAGCGACAACTACAACTCTACGCACGCTCTGCTCTCTCTCGCGCTCAATTAGTCGCTCTCGCTCTTGTAACTTTACTCCGCGACGGCTCGTAATGAAATGAAATCAACGAATGCCGGCAGCCAGCTTAATGCTTTACTTTGTTGCTTTACTTGTCGCACACCACACAAATTTGTCGCTCACATTATGCATGTGACTAAGCCCTACTTCGCTATCAAGTGTATAATGATTTTATAAAATAATAAATCTATAGGTATATTTAAATAATAAACAGTACAACAATATAATACATACCAACGACAAACTCAATTGAGCAAACAACTACAGTGGAGTACTTCAGTATTAGTGACAATTTATACTTTTACAATACTTTTAGCTAAGCTTATAATTTAATTTATTGATACATATATTTTTTAAATGCAGCTGTAATGCTAATGACCATGGTGGCTTATACATTTTTCATAGTTAAATAACAATTTAGTTACGCTTTTTTAAATAAATTCTTTTATTCGTTGGCAAGCTGCTCAGTTGTATTTTGTAAAGAAAGCGGAGAACAACAGCAATATGAAATTGCTGCTGTTGCTTTTAGCAGGTGCGTAATGCCACGTATTAGAAAATTCTTCACTTTTCTAATAATTTAATGCAGCTTTATTTATTGCTGAGGTGCAATGTAAGCTTTGCTCGAAATGCAATAATACTATTACACCAACTGTCGCTACTACAACTACAACCACCACCACCACGTCGGCTAGTACAACCACAGAGAATTCTGCAACAAGTAAAGAGCCCACCACGGCAGGTAATTCACCAACACCTGGTAAAGAGTCGATGGCTAAGGAAGCAGGGGATATTTTAGCCGTCGATAATGAAACTACAAAGCCCACGGAAATTGACGATTTAGACAAGACTACGAAAAAAACATCAAAAAAACCTCGCAAAACTAAACGCCCAAGAAAGACCACTAAAACTTTTCGGAAAACAACTCGTATACCAAAATATACAAGAAATCCACAATCCCAATGTAATTGCAAGTGCGATTGCACGAAAATGTGCAACAGAAATTTGAATGTAAAGGCCACTGTCGAGCCCAAGTATAAGAAGAAAAAAGCCACTTTCATACCCAGCAAAAAGAAAATAAAAGCCACTGTCGAGCCCATCTATAAGAAAAAGATAAAAGAAAAGAAAAACAAAAAATCGAAAGGTATGGAAACCCGTAATTACATAATTCATATTTAATGAATCAATAAATCAGCGTCAATATTCAATGAAACTAAATAAATAAAAACATGTGCTTATTTCTATGTTCAATTTATAAGAAATAATAACAAAATACTAATGCTAATGATTGATAGAATTGGAAATTTTGGCATCAGACAAAGTATTTGAACATAATTTCAAATTAATAAAAAGCTATATCTATAAATTTATAATATACGCTGTGTGCTAAAGAAAGTGAAATTTTTGTCGCCTGGCTATAGCCTGACGCTCTCACTCTCACTCTCCCACACATGCAGCGCAGCACTCGCTTGTTTTGTCAGCTTTGCAATGCGAGTGAGTGCAAAGTTCCCTTTGCTTGGTTACTTCTTCGTTTTAAGGAATAAAGTTGCTTTGACAACGCGATTTGTCAGCTTCTTTTTATATTTTGATATTTCGCATAAATACATATTTGCTTATAATTAAAAATTATATTAAGCATGCAAAGAAGCTGCTGCTGCTGCTGGTGCACAATGGACATGCAAATGAAGAGCACATGGCGCACATAAATTCACACAAAGGATGTTGATTTTTCTGCTGGCGTGCAAGTAATTATATGAGCAGTGGTGTCGCCAGCAAGGGGTTGACATTTATGCACCAAAATTAAGTTAATTAATTGCATAAATAAAATGAAATTAATACTGTTAGACTTGCTATTATATGTAGTTGCCCCCTGTTTGAAATTCCAAGAACGCCGCTGCTCGCAGCAATTTGGGCAGCTTAGCAAGTCATTGAACTTGCACATTGTAAAGTATTGTTTATGAAAAGCAAACAACTTGCATGTAAGTGGGCTTATCAGCTGCTGGGCGATATCAAAAGGGCCACAAAGCTGTAGAAAAATTATTGGGGTAGGTTCGTTTGACCGCAGTTAATGTTGCTGTGGCATGAAATTGAACCAAATTACTTACGTATGAGGCAGACAGTTTGACAGCGCTGCTTGTGGCGGGGGTAGCAAGCAAGCAGTAGCTCAATTAGAAACACACACACACTCTTATGTGTGTGTTGTTGCAGCTGACGCTGGGGACAGGCCTGATAAGAGGCTCGTTGCATGCACTTTATATGATTGCAAGTGAAGTGATCGTGTATAATTGAATTAGTATACAGTGCATCAAGCTCAATTGTAAAACAATTTATTACAAGCAACAACGACTGATAAGCAACGCTCTTTAAATGTCCATTCACAGCTTCTATAAAGTGCAGCACATAAATAGAATTCGTGTTAAAAGTTTTGTAAACAGCTGTGTGTTAAGCTTATTTCCAAAATAAACACAGCCCGAAACGTAACAAACTAATTGGAAAACGTGGCGACGTTGCAAGCAATCATAATGTTATGCTTAATTATGTGCTCGCTAGCTGATTTGAAAGCAATTATTGTGTGGCTGTTGCAGTGTAGCATGAAATGCAGCACAAATTGCTAGCAACTGCAGCATAAACAATACAGCACCTGCTGCTGCGTAGCAAGGGAGCTGAGGCAACATTGCTGCGGGGGCGTATTGTGGTCTTTTAATTGAAGTTCATGACCCAAACAGTTGCCCTCGCACGCGTCTCAACTATGTGTGTTGCGCTCCCTTCAACATGTGTTGCAACAACTGCGACTCCAAAGCCAAAGCAGGCGATAAATGTTGCTGCTGAGTTTCGTTTCGTTTCATTTTCAAATGGGGGCACACACACAGCTGCCCTTGAGATCAGCAGCAGCAGCAGCAGCTACACTGCACTACAATTCACTTTAATTCACTGACTGTTTACCACTTTAGTTCACATGTCTGTCTCTTTCACATTTTTTATATCAGAGACTCATAATTATCTGTCGCCATGGCCTGACGGAAGTCTCAGGCACAATTTTCATATTTAACAGGCACAATGTATAGAAATGCATACGAACAGTTTATCAACATGCATGTTTACAATAACAACTAAAAGCTGCAACTACGCCCCACCCCCCCACTCCCCACACCCAACACGCACACACAAAGTTTATAGAAAAATTTTGTTGTACGCCGCTTTGTTGCAGCTGCGACAATATTGTGGAAGCGGCGCCTTATTTGGTTAACAAGCTGCTTGGGGGAGAGTTCATTAAAAGGAAGTATCGTATGCGTAACTTTTGAGCTGAAATCAATGCAGGTGTGTGCTGCTCCCAACTGACGTCAGCTACGCATTCAATTGTTGCTGCAAAGAAGGAAGTAAATAAAGTATAAGCTATCAGTTTAAATAAAGCAAAACGCACTGGAAAGTTCGAAGAGGCGCAGCGTGCACAGGTACAAATAAATAAATGCCTACGCCTCTGATTCTTGTAGCGCATTTATTTTTAGCAACAAATCTTAAGTACTCTAGCCATGTAAAGCGTTAAAAGAAATGTCTTAAAGCGCTTGAAAGTCTATCGATCAGCTCTTTAGCATTAGCTGTAAGCCCGACAGCTGCCAATTACTTGTCAAGCGCATAACAATCTACTCTAATATATATAAAGAAAAATTGTTTTATATATAAAGTCAGCGTTGAGTCATTGCTTGAGTCGCTACCCAAAATATTATGTTTGCACTGCATAAATAAACTCGCTGCAGTTCCCAAAAAAAGAGCAAAAAGGTCTGTCAATCAATGTGCAGACGTCTAACCCTTACTGCTGCCATAAAAACTTTAAGGGCAGCAAATTTGATTTTTTTGTTCAACAGGCGCCGTTCATAAAAGACAAACTGCACTAATTGAAACGGAAAGTGTAACAAGCGCAGGTGCGCGCAGGTGTGACGCCTACCTAATGTCACCGTTCAAGCGAATTGTTAAACAAATTGTTTGAATACTTTCGCTTGGCCATAAAACTCCACTGATTATCCATTCAGCATTCAAATTTCCATTTGAATTCTCTTTTTTGCGCAGGCGTCGTCGTCGTCGTCGCAATTGTGTCAAAGACGATTATCGAGTGCGTAATTTGAGACGGAGCTATCAATCTTTTGAGCAGAACTGTCTCAGACAACAGACAATACAATATTTAACTCAGGGTCAGAGAGCTCTCTGCACTTGTGTAGTTAACAATGCCGCGCGCATAACTATTAAAATAATTTTTTGGTATTATTATCCAATTTTATAGCCTGTTTTAGTTAAGTGCATTGGTGCGTTATGTTTGGCACGTTGCCGTCATAAAATAATCCAAAACTATCTGTTAAACGCTCTTTACACGTCACATAAAAGTATCTGGACTCCTCCACTGGCAATTAAAATTCAAATCAGGCAAACGTTAAGACAAACATTTATGGTTTAAACGCAGCGAACGTTGCAGTGTTAATGTAAATAGCTGCAATCGCTTGAGATTTTAAATATATATACAAAATAAATGCGTTATCAGTTTGTTGTAAATTTATTACGCTTTTAGCATATTAAAGTTGTCTGCTTTAGGATGTTGCTTTTAAGATTTATGTAATTAATTGAGCGTAAGATTAACTTCAAAAATTATTGTGTACTCTTAAAAAATAATATATATAAATAATATAATAATATTTTAATAAATAAAAATATATATAAAAACAAAAATTACACACGCGTCAGAATCAAAAACGAAAATTGCAATTATGAATGAAAATTCCAATTTCACACCCCGGGTTGTTGTCTTGGGCATTCGGAGTTTGATTCGTGTCTGTGCTGCAGCTGCAGTGAGTAGTGCGCATAATGAACGCTAGATGGCAGTAGTAAATTATGTAATAGCACAGCACTGAAACAAATATTTGCAATTCAAACAAAAAAAGCAACAATTTAACTAATTGAAAATGTTTATTGTATATTTAATTGGAAAATGTTCAATTGCTGCTGCTTAAAGCGCTTAGATGCATGCAATTTACAAGCTTGCTATTAATCGTGGCTTTATTTTTAAGCTTCTCATAAAATATTGGCAGTATTTTTATAAATTACATAAGCTAAATTACGACTATGGCTTTATGCGTATCTATTGTTAGCCATTTTTGTGTTCGTGTGTGTGTTTTTTCGATTATAGCCAGCACCAATGTGCGACGAACGTGGCAGGTGAGCGACAGGGCATTTGTATTTGAAGCGGACATGACAACCTGCAGTGCCATCGATTTGAGTGAATTGTTGGCTGTGCAGATTGAGGTGACATAAGCGAACGGATATCTCGACGAGGACAAAACAGTTGCAAATATGCAAATGATGTGTGACAAATTCCGTCCAAAGCTGCAACGACAAGAAGAAAAAACTGTTGCATACAGCTGGGCGAAATGTATCTTGCAGCTAAACTTATGCACGCGGGGCTATTAAACTCGCAACTAGCCCAGCGTTGAATATGTATGTGTATGTGTGTGTGTGTGTGTGTTGGTGTTCGTTTTGTCTGTTACAGTCTTACGCTTCGATATTTTAATCTATTTGTTTGCAGCTGCCACTGACAGCCTCAAGACAATTTCTGCGCGCAATTTTTTCGTACGCCGTTTAAATCGAAATTTTTTGCTGCTGACATCTTTTGTCAGTTCCCACAACTTGCTCTTTTTTTTTTTGTATTACTTGTGCTTATTTTGTTTTATTTCACTGTTATAGTATCTCTGCTGTGGCAGGCAACGCGCAATATAATTTATTTCATGCGTGTCTTTGACCCCTAGCACTCAGTTCAGTTGACTGTGCGCTTATGAGTTTATATACGTGAGTTTTTTTTGGTTACAGGCACTTGGCAGCTATTTTTAGAATTAAACTAGCTGTGCTCTATGACAGCACAAAAGTTAACATGCAGCTAGTCAAGCGTTGAATTTATGAAATAATTTTTGAAGATTGCGAGAAGGTTATGAGTTCAGCTCTTAAGATTGCTGCTAATAAATCAGTAGAAATATTTAGACTATATCAATGGCTTTACTGTATGCCAAGTTGCTGCAACTTATGCAGAATTCCCTTGCGAGCCAAACTACTTTTGAATAAACTCCACAATTGAATGTCTTGCTTGTTAACATGTTCATAAAACGTGCGTTACGCCCCAGCATATGACCAACTGTCATAACTCAAATGGCAAATGGCAAACAACGAGCCAAGGCAACAATGAGCGAAAACTTGGCGTTTGTTAAGGGAAAAGTCGAAGCTGGCACTGTCACGTACTTAACGCTCACTTGGGCAGTCGATTGTCTGTCTCCAAGGCAGAAATAACACAAAATATACTTGCAAGTAATTTATCATTTATTTTTGCATGCAGTCAAGTGGAAATAAAACTTCACTTTCGCTTTCACTTTCACTTAACAAATGACGAGCAGAGGAAGTAGCCAACTTAAGCGGCGCCTGTCGCTTGAACTTGCAACTCCAAAAGTCCCAAGCTGGAGACCATGATTTGCCAATTGCAGTCAGCGCCTGCCTCAAAGCAGTCAAATTTAACAATGTGCCAAAGTTATGCCTGGACCCCTCGATTGCCTTTGACATGCTCACACTAATGGTCAACTCTTCGCTCAACACACACACATGACACAAATCTCTGCAGAGAGTGTGTGTGTGTGTGTGCTTTGGTTGATGGCTTAATGTCGAGTGCAGTTTGTTGTTCGCCACTTTTAATAGACATAAACTAAAGTCGTGTACTATTAAATTGATGCCTTGCTTGGGTCTAAAACCACATCGTGAATTTAAAATGTTGCAACAGTAAACGCTTAAACTTGCCACAAACTAAGTTTAGTATTGCTTTATCTTTAATGCTCTGACATTAAAGTTGATCTTGCGTATTATAAATTTGAATTAAATTAGGTCAGCTTTGACAGCTTTTTGCAACAAAATAATTAAACAAAATTAATTAGCAATCTGACAAATTGATTGACAGCTCTATGCTAACTATTAATAATTGTATATAAATTTGGCAAATTTTTGCACATAGTTATTAATCAATTTGTATTTACATTCACTTTATTAATATTTATGTTAAACTGCTTTAATTTATTTGACTTGATTTAAATCACGTATACGACTGTTGAAGCAACACAACATTTGTTTGTCTAACAAAACACATTGAAGTCAAAAATACACATTAGCCACAATGTTGTCAATTTCATAAATCAGCAAACATGTCCGTCGCTTATCACTGGGCAGCGCTTAATCCATTCAGTCTCTCAACCAACCCCAGTTGGTTTTCATTTTTATCAGCTGAAGCTCAAGATGATTGAACGTTTCGTTGTTGCGTCTAATTTGATTGAAAAGGGTTTAGTTGCGCAACTTTATTTTCATTTTCGTTTGCCTTTTTGGGCAAAGCAAACAAGTAATAAAAATCGACGATGCGCACAAGTTGCTAAACAACAAAATTTATTTTTGTTTATTAACTTTTGAACTAAGCCCAAAAAAGTTGACGCTACAGTTACAAATTTAATTAAACAAGCATAAAAATTATAACACCCAAAGATAAAGAAAATGAGTGACAAAAGCAAATGTAAAATTTTGAAAGCCAAGTTCAATAAACTTTATTACAGCTCAAATAACTTTCGTTGGAAACGATTGTGTTAAATGTTGACGCAGTCCCGCAGCCTTAACAAGAATAGCCGCAGGCAAATTTGTAAAAATCATTCAACGTTGACTTGCCGCATATGCAGGGGGGCTTAGCAATTTAAGCGTGCCACATTTAAGGTCAGCAAACATTCCAACAATTTACGCTGCCGGCAACGATGTTTATATGCAAATGCGTAAAACAGGCGGCGAATATCCTTTTTACGCTTGTCGCCATTTATAGTGAGGCTTGGATTTATTGAAAGTGCCACTTTGTTTTGGTATTTCTGATGCGGGTTATCACGCGCCGCTGCTCTTATATATTTTTATTTATATTACATTCTCAGTTTCGTTTTCCTTTGTGTGAAATCGATTTAAAGGCTTATCCCTTTTTTTTCTCAAGTTTTACGCACTCGAGTGCACTTCATTTTAATAATTAACACAGCAGTTAATTAGCCACTGACAGCTGAGCTTAATTATTGTCAGCGCCTATTGTTGCCATGGCTTACAGCGCGTATACTTAATGTTTGCTTGCATACTCGGCGTCAAATGTGCCGGCAATTAGAGCGCACGCTCACAGCTCTAACCCTTGAATCCAGCCACTCGGAAGCTGTGGCCCGCAACCGCAGCTGTGTGGCTGAGTCTCTGGCCTGGCTGACCGCCTGCCGTGATTGCTCCCAAAAGCAACTTAAACTAAGCCTTAGACTGTAGGTCAATGGCGCTGCCTTGCCTGGCGCACTTGACCGGCGCTTGTAAATGCTTAAAATAGACACTCAGCGTAGAGAGTGAGAGTGAGAGTGAAAGTAAACATGCGAGCTCGGATTAAATTGGCCAAGAGTGTGTTTGGCCCGAAGGCTTGTAATAAAGCCACATCGATGTGCGTGCGTATCGAATTTTTTTTGGGCGTAGCGGCGGGTGGCATGTAATTTTAGCTTAATATATATCGCAAGTCAGCAGGTGATGATTTCTGCACTTGCGTGCGTGATTTCTGCTGGCCAAGAGGCTTTAGGCCTGCAGCTTTAAGCGCTTTTCATTCGCCCAGCTGTTGTTGCTGTCCAATGTAAACAGATAAATGAACAATTTACGTAGCGTGAAATTGCGTTGAATTGATAAATGTATTGAGCACGTGGGAACTGTAAGCCAAGTGATGTATCAATATATGGCAAATTTAATTCACTAACATTAGAATGTATAGCTCAAGTGGATTTAGTTAAATATTAGACATGTAGCAAATATATTTATCAATGAGTAATGCTGTAACTAATGCTATGAGTAATGCTAGAAACTATAGCGTAAAATTATAATTTAGAATTAATGTATTAAATAAAACAAAACAAAATTTAATTTATTTCTCTATAAAAATGCTATATAAAATATATAATTTAATAGCAGTAGTATTATTTTACGCTTGTGTTTTATATTTGATTTATTACTCTTAATATACTTATTATAAATTTTCATTTGCTGCTGTTAAAGATAAATAAAAAAGAATTAATCTGCAGAGATCTCAGTCTGGAATCTCTCATTATAGCAATTTATAGTTTCTACTATTCATAACAAATATTTTCAAATGAAACTGATAGTGAGTTGTTTTGAGTTTGATTTAAAATTTGCAAATCTTTGTTTATCAAATTTTTAGCGTTTGCATACACTTAAGCTTTTATCTATATCTTTTGCAGCAGTTGTAGCAGCAATATCCATAGCTTATACTACTATGCTAAGCTACTTGAAATTTGAAGCTTTGTTCACAAAACAGATCTCCGGATTGGCGACTTTATTTGCAGCTCCTTTTGGCATTTTATGTATGCATATTATATGCATAGCCCAGCAGTTAGTTGCTTGCAGACAAGAGACAGCGCTGAAGACGACGACGACGTCGTCGTGCTGGCGACGATGACAGCAACATCCTGTGGATGCCGTCAGCCCACGCAACACACGCACACACACACTCCCACACACTCCCACACACATACAAATGAGAACTGTCTACGTGCCGCTGCCAGTGTCACAGCAAAAACAACTCAAATACTTATTGAGTGCCAATTTTAATGTCGTTAATGTGTGTATTCAAGTGCATATGTGTGTGTGAGAAGATTAAGCCGCTTTCTCCACATTTTTTTATTTACTCCACCCAACTACAGTTTATGCTCTAACGTTAGCAACATAAATTGCTTTGCACCTTGCGGTTGCGTTGCTTTTATTTTTGTTCTGTTCTGCGTTTTGTATTTACATTTGCGACTCAAATCGTTTTTGCTGCCTGAGCAGCCATAACCTCACACTTGCGCCATTGCTCCCCTCGCGCTTATTCGCACATATGTTTCATATGCCCTAAACATTATTATTATTGCTTTTAGTATGTGTGTGTGTGTGTGTGTGTGTGTGTGGGCTTGGGTGTACTTTATTTGTTTATTAGCTTGCCTTTGTTATTTTTATTGTATTTTCATTAGGGCTTCTTGCAGTTGTTGTTGCTTTTAAATGTCAGCACACTTGGCATGCTGCTCAAATGAATATTAATGGCAAGCTTTAAATATGAAATGTATAAACTTAAGTATTCCGACTTTAACTGCAACATAACCGCACTACTGACTGCTCTGCTTCTTAACTGTCATTTGTGCCAAAAGGTTTGTCAACTACATTGACATGACTGCAAATTAAGATTAATCGAATGCCAGCAGCAGCAACAGCTCATATTTCTTTTCTGGCGAAACCTTTTGTGGGCTACCAAAAAGAAATCGCGAAATTCAACTGATATTTAAACATAACAAAGTGCGTCAATTTTATTTTAAAGCTATATTGAATTGCATAAAATAATTCGCGAAAAAACGAAAATGAATGACAATATTTTGCTTACGCCGAATTGAATTACAAACAATTTAATGTTAATTTAAAAATAATTGGCTTGAGTTGAAATTGAATTTAAAGCTGCAGCACAAACATTACTGAGCTATCAATTTGCATATTTGAAAAGCACTTGGTCAACTAATTAGTGCAATCTGGGCTAACCAAAACACTCAGCATCAATATTTTATGCGAGTTGTGGCAGCGAAATTTAAAAACAATCAGCAAAATGAGCAAAAATTGAAATATAAACCGCAAAGCGCTAAAACAAGCAACAAGCAACAACAGCAACAACAGCTGCTAAAAATAAATTACTATATAAAAGTAAAGTAAAGTTGTTGCCACAGCAGCAGCCAACAACGAATCATTTGGGGACAGTTAATAAAGCCCAAGGATAAGCACTCGACTTGACTGGATGACAACTTGACGTGGCAGCTTGCTGACTACGAAACACTGCTCAAGGGTTCAGTGACGCGACAAACTGAGCCAGCGCTCGAATGCGGGCTTATTTATATAATGAGACCAAAAAACAAATAGCCGAGATAAGCAGGCCACAAAACTTTTGAAGCTGTCAACAAACTGTTGTGCCGCAGTGTAGCACTTCAAATGGGCAAATTAACAACATAATAAAAAACAATTAAAGGCTTAAATATTTGAGCAGTTGTCAATTAGATTTGGGTTGCGGATAAATTTTCATTATTCATTTATTTTGATGTAGATTTCTTTAAAAAAAAACTTTTTGTGTGCTGTATGCTTATTAAATTTATATTTATATTTAAGAATAGCTCAAGCTTTAGGTCTATATATAAATTCTATATTAAAATATTTGCATGCAATTTTGCTTTAAATTTCAACTTTTTGTGGCATTTGTTATTTTAAAAGGCGCAACTCAAACTTTAGCTAAGCTTAATGCATTTGTTTGGGGCTAAAAGCTGCTGGAGCCGAAGTAAGTTGGCCAAAAAACGGAAATCGAAACGTCGAAGACAAATAACGACTTACACGCTGAGTAAATTTAAGCTCTGTAGCCCACGCCCCAGGAACAAACCAATTAATCTACTTCAGAGCTTATCGAACCCCCACACACTGAGTGAAAATATATGTCAGGCCCCAACGCTCCTTTTTCCGGTTTCGTATTTTTGAGGTCAGCACAAAGGTGTGTGTTGGCTCAAAGTGAAGGCAAATAAAAGACGCAAATTTGCATATTTTTGGTAGCTTTAAAACGCACATTGAATTCACATTTATTGCAAGAATAATTGTTTTGCAGTACAGTAAATATAATAAGTATACGCATAATAGTTGTGTGTGCTTGGTTTATATACAATTTGTAGGTACAAAATGTCACTAGAAACTAAAGAACATTTAACAAAGATTAGCATAGCGAAGATTTGATGCGTGTCTGGCGCATTAATTTTTATTATAAATACTAATTGAATTTTGATGTGTTGTTAGCTTAAAGCCATTGGCAATACTTGACACAATTAACATTCAAAATATATGTAAATAAGTTTTGCTTGCAGCCATAAGTTTGTGTTTGGCGCATGGCGCGCATAAAAAGATTTTGATGACTTGACTTTATTTTTTTATGGCAACCACGCGCCGCACTCCAGCAAGCTGCTTGACTTCCTGTAATCTCCTTTGTTGGACCATAGCTCAATTCAAATGCGACTCCTGCTGCTGCCTGCGCGACGCTCCCAGCGCCGTGCGTTCATTCATAGCGCCAAACTCGCTCAGCGGTGCAAACTCGTAGCCGACCTGTGCCTCATTATGCGAAACTGCTGCAATCGCTGGCAAGCCATTGCCACCACCGCCTCCATTGGCCAGCGTCGTAATGCTGCTCTCCTGCAGTCGACAGCTAAGTGAAGCGAACTTAAGCAGCTGCCATACAGTTGGGATTGAAGCTTAGGACTTACCTGCGCACCAGGCTGTGATAGCACGAGTGCCTGGACTGATAGCGCTTCGAGGCGGTGCTGGTCAGCGAAGTGTCGCGATGCATGCAGAAGGTGTCGTTGTTGCGTCTGTTGCGTCTGCCACTCACTCCACGGCAAAACAAATACCTGAGCACACATAAAAAAATCATTAGCTTTGCTTTGTGTTTTTGTTTATGCTGCGCATGCATTTGTTATTTGTTATTGTTTATTGTTCGAGTGCATGTAAAAACATAAATTGAATTTTTGCCTAACAAGCCCTTTGGCTTAAAATAGTTTGGCATATTCTATAAATCAGGCAAGTTTGTTGCCATTTGTAGTAAGAACTAAATAAAATGCTTTGCCTCTTGGCTGAAAATAGCAAAAGCCTTAGGAAATTTGCAATTTGTTTGAACAAAACTTGTGCCGGCCCTTGGGGCATAACAGAAACAAAAAAGGGATTTGCAATCAAAAATTAGCAAGCGTACACAGCAACAAAATAAAAGTAAATTTAAATCAAAAATGAATTTTAAAAATTGAAAGCCATATTTTTGCGTTAAAGAGCAGTATCCTAGTATTAAGTTAAAGTAATGAGCTTAATAGGCTAAGGATTCTGACAATTAACTGCAGTTATGTTAGCTTTTCATAAGGAAATGTGGAAGCAGCTAAAACGGAGAAGCAGCTAAGAGGGAAATAATGCAAATAATAATGTTCAGCTCATTCGCTCAGTTTTTCTTTAGATACTTGTAAGTTTATATATTAAATTTTTTATCGCTTTAGTACCATAATTCAAGGCAATATAATAAATTATATTATCATTATTTTGCTAGTTTGGTTTCCTCAACTGGCTACTAGCTAAATAAACTATAAAAATTATTCAGCCATTTTAATTTCTTGCTATGTAGCAATTGTTTATGTATTTGTGTGCGTGTGTGTGTGTGTGTTATGTCAGAACAAAAAGGTTGCAGTTTGGCTTACGCTTACAGTTAAAAGTTATGTCATTTGCTATAAGCGCTAAAACACGTTAGAAACGGCAATCGTTTATCGATTATCGTTATCGGCTGCATTGATGTGTATGAACAAATACCTATTGAAATGCTTGCGAAACGCGCCGCTCACAAAGTACAGCGCCACCGGATTGGCACAGCTGTTGGCAAAGGACATGCAAAAGCCAACGATGCGCAGGACATGCCAGAACATATTATAATCGTCTTGTGCCGTCGGCCTGTAATAGATGTTGAAACTCTAATGCTTACACAACGGGTTATAACATTGACCAGCGAGCGTAATAGTTGTGCGGGCGGAGTGCATTACACATACGCAGCGTTGTGCGCAGCGAACACACAACAAAGTGACTTTTGTTCCCCCTTGGGTGTTGACTGCTTTTTTACACATGCTCGCACTTCCTTTGCTGCTGCTATAGCGCATTAAATCTATTGCTTACCAGTAGTAGAACCAAAGGAAGAAAACATGGTAGGGCAAAAAGCAAATGCCAAAGATGACAACAAATGCGAGCACAGTTACGGCAACTTTGCGACGAGCTCGAACCTGCAAGAGAAAAAAAGGAAAATAATAACAACTATCTATAGCTACAAAATACGCACAATATTGTAGCATACGTAATATGTATGATATGCTTGTATTTTATTTATTAGCAGCGGGCCAATCGGCTTGCATACATAATAAACAGATAGCGAGTCCTTGCTGCAGGGCACATGCAAAAATTCAAGCAATTCATAAAACTATTCGCTTAGCATATATTGAAATTAAGCTGCCTACATTTAGAAACATATTGTCCATGCTAAAGGTCAAGCTCTAATTAATCATATTCATATTTATCCAATTATGTCCTCATTTTTGCACAACTAATTATTCTCGGCAGGGCTCACCTTTCGAGTATTCTGTAGGGCTTACAACAGGACTTCAACATGGAGAGCACTGCTTTGACTAATTGCTACAAACATTTGAATGACTCTTTAATTAAAAACTTTATTTGTAGCTAATTACTAAGCTAACACCTACGCGGTCCGCACTGAGTTTGTGAATAATACTACAATTAAAAACTTGTCAGTTTTAATATTAAAATACTTATGCTTAATTTATTTTAACATATTCATATGTTAAACTCACCTGTCTCACAGCTCCTTGCATTTCTCCCGGCACATTTGCTGAGTACATTAAGTGCAGAGCAATTAGCACATAGAATACAGCAATGATTACCAAGGGTATGGCATAGTAGACCAGAAAGTGCATCATAACCATTAGCTTGGCATAGTTAAAACCCCAAGCATCTGGATAGGGATAACATATGATTATGGACTTTTCCGGATTAATGCCCATGGGCTGTAAAAGAAATTTAAGTTATTGTTCAATTCGTAGCTTAGAGCTGTGCCGCTTACCTTGAGATTGCTGCCAATTAGAGCTGGCAGACCGCAGACAATGGCCAGCAGCCAAATAGCAACAGCAATAGCCAAGGTCATGCGTGTAGCGCGACGTCCGCCGCCTAAAATAAACTTAGCAGCAGTTGCAATTAAAGTTAAGCTAACGCACTTACCATGCGCATGAAACTTGCGCAACGGATCCACAATGGCAAAGTAGCGATCACCTGATAAGGCGGTGAGCGTAAATACCGAAACGCCAATGGACACGTCTTTCATGAACTCGGAGAGTCGGCAGAGTAAACTGCCCCAGGGCCAATATTCCACGGCATAGACTGTGGCCACCAGTGGCACAGTGGTGAGAATAACCAGCAGATCAGCCAGGGCCAAGGAGAGTATATAGCTGAAAGTTCAATAAAAATGTTGTAGCTGAGATAAACAAGCGCAAGTCGCTAGCACGTGTTAGCCAAACGCTGCGTATACTTGATTTATGTAGCACAGCTTTAGGCAAATTCGGCAACTAATGCAATAAAATGTTGTCAGCTGATGCTGATAAAATTGATTTATATGACACAGCCG
Organism: Drosophila busckii; assembly: GCF_011750605.1. Classification (NCBI taxonomy): domain Eukaryota; kingdom Metazoa; phylum Arthropoda; class Insecta; order Diptera; family Drosophilidae; genus Drosophila; species Drosophila busckii. The sequence goes on from NC_046605.1 coordinate 6,469,320, forward strand.
TTTAGCCATTTGGTCATAAGAAATTTTTTAAAGCTCAGCGCTGAGTGTTGAGGCCTGTACTTTTGGCTTGGAGCTGCGCCATTCCCTGGCACGTAGGTACATCATATTTAATCTGCGCTTGACTGAAATAAATTGCATGCCGTAGCTGCGACTCTGTTGTCTCCTTGCTTAGACTTTAATGTTCACGTTTGCTCTTGTGGCAAAATAAATAAGCTGCATGTGGCACTTTGTTTTGGTTGCAGGCAAACCGAAATTATATGCAAGTGGTCCAGGCAGCTGCGATAAGTCCGGCATGGAAATGGAAAAACTCACTTATGCTTGCACTGAAATGTAATTTCAACTTAATTTGATCAGTTGACATTTGCCGCAAGCTTGTGTGGCAAGTTGCCAAGCTTCCAGAGAATTTCACTTTAAAACAGTAGAAGCAACAAAAAGTTGAGTTCTCGTTTAAATTTTATAGTTTCATTTGAGCAACTTTAATGCAGCCAGAGCGTTATAATTATTAGTTGCCATGCAATTGACATAAATCAAGCCATATACATATTTATATGAACGCTTACAAAGGCCAACATAAATTGCATAATAGCTGAGTTTCATATGCGCATAAAATGCTTAAAGCGCTTTGATTTAAATTACGTATACGCCTTGTGTGCACATAACAAACATAACTTAATTTATGATTTACAAATTTATGCACAAAAACAAGGCTAATTACGACGGCTCAATAAGCCCACACGTATTTTAGCTAGCTGCTTATTATGTCTATCCTAGGCAAATGTTGTGCTTTTATCTAAAGTCTGCAGGTAATTTCAAGCGCTGTCACCGCAATTCTCAACTCAACTCTCGCTCTCGCTCTGGCTCTGGCACTTAATTAGCTATTTGCATAGATTGCTGACATTTTCAACTCAGCTGCTGCTCGCGTACCCACACTGGCCTGCTATGCATAATTGGCAAACGCTTTATGAGCTCCCAGGACTCGCATAATTAAATTCAATTTAAGCTGCACATAAATCAAAATGCCATTTTTCAAGCCTGACAGCCAAAGTTCAAGTGCAGGCACGACTCAAGCATGACCTGTAATCAAACTTGCAGCTCCCAGTGGCTTTAAACTGTCTACAAACAAAACTTTTGCAAGTGCGCATTAAGCCAAAGACAGTTATTCCCTGGCAGTTAACTTATGCGGCACTTGCTGCCAAAAGTCTGTTGCCAAGTTCATCTTACGCTTAATTTCGCTGCTTTAACTCACGTGTTTGGCACATTTCGCATTTGTCGCACACTCAGGAAAACAACAATCAGTGTTCCATTGCCCAGCACGCCAACAACGAATATCAGCGCAAATAGCATTGGTACTATATACGTCTCAGGTCGGCGTGCATACGGCACATAAGGCGTCTCAGTGACGCCCAGTGTATTGTTGCTGCCGGGACTGAGGCTGCTGCTGATGATGTTGTTGTCATCAACATCGTCGTAGAGCGTTGTTGCTGCGGTCGTTGTCATCAAGGTGGCCAGCTCCCAAATAGCACGTGTTGCATTTAACGCTGTCATTATGGGATGCAAATTTTTCAATAGATTTTGGCGTCTGACACATGAAAATAAAATTCAACAATTTTTCAATAATTTTTTTAGTTTTTACGAAATGCCTCAGATTATTCAAACAAAGACCTTTGGCTGTAAGTTAATGTTATTAATACGTTAGAATTTAAATAAGTTCTTAAGAATTGAAAGCAATCTATAATCTTAATCTGAAGACACAATAAAGTCTAAATTCTGTTGTAATCTACAAATCGGAGGTGTTAATGCAAGGAATAAGAGATAATCGCATTACGGAAATATAAAATTTGCTTAACTCAACAAATACGAAGAATCAACTTTACACTAATTTATTCTTAAACCGAATCCAAAGGTTAATTAAAAACTTCTACTAGGTCAATAACTAGAGCTCAGTCAAATGTTGTTTTTATTGTAAGCACTAACGACGACATTCTAAATGGACTTTTAATTATAATTAAAAAAAAAAAACAATAATAAGCAGGCACAGTAAGAGAGTAAGTTCGAGAGCTCATTAGCAATTTAAATTCGAAATTAAATTAGTTATGACGTTCAAGGGCTTTGAATGTCGTTAGACGTTAAAACTCTTTTTCTCATGCAAAGTGTTGGTTTTGTGCATTCTAATGGCTCAAGAGTGGATTGTTTGCTTTCACAAAAAACTCACTTTGTGCGTTTATATTTAAATATATTTAAGCTAGAAAACAGTTTTCTATGATATTGATAATTAGACTGAAAAGCTGTTAACTTACAATAACTAACTGACTTGGCATATGTATTGCCTACAATATTCTTAAGTTATGCCTTTCATTTCATGCAAACCCGAACCGTAGGCGTTTTTGGGTATAAATAGACCAGAGATAGTTTAACGGTCAACAGTTTCGATTCTGTCTACTGTAAAGATGAGTTTGAAATTTGTGCTCTTCGCCGGCCAAACCCTTTAGACCAAGTACGCCGGACAGCGTTAATGCCATTCGTCCATATCCAAAGAAAACATATATTTATTAGGTATTTAGTACATGTATGCATGTACATACGTATTTACATAGTTATAATTATTAATAAAAAATATGTATTATTTGTGAGACAGAGTCCTAAAAAATAGAGTGCCTATTGGGTGCGAGAATGCACCATTAATCGTACATTTCCTTTTGTTAGAGAGAGACAAACACGGTTGGGTGCGAGAATGCACAATTAATCGTACATTTCCTTTTGTTTTCATGTCCAACCCCTCTCATTTTCGATACTGTTGTCAGGTCCTAAAAAATAGAGTGCCTATTGGGTGCGAGAATGCACCATTAATCGTACATTTCCTTTTGTTAGAGAGAGACAAACACAGTGGGGAGGAAGAAATGCACAATTAATCGTACATTTCCTTTTGTTAGAGAGAGACAAACACGGTGGGGAGGAAGAAATGCACAATTAATCGTACATTTCCTTTTGTTAGAGAGAGACAAACACGGTGGGGAGGAAGAAATGCACAATTAATCGTACATTTCCTTTTGTTTTCATGTCCAACCCCTCTCATTTTCGATACTGTTGTCAGTGTTTTCAGATTTATTAGATTTTTATCTAATTAAGCTAGACGCTAAATGTATGGCATTATATCAAAGTAATAATTTATTTAAGAATCAAACTATATAGTCACTACGATATTTTCCAAAAATAATGATTTGTAATTCTAATTGGAATTTATCAGATATGGTGACATGTTAGTAGCAACAACCAAAATATTTTACATGCTTCCAATGAGCCAAAAAAAAACCTACAATGGTAACAATGACTCAAATTCGATGTCCCGTTTTGTGGCGGCGCGTCGCGTCAAATCTGACACTTGAAGTGACAATCAAAAGTGTTAAGTGACTCGGCGCAATGAGTATTGAAAATGTAAGTATACAAATTAATGAATATTTATATATTAAATAATATTAATAATTATTACTACAACAGCAAGTACAAGCAATTTCGGAGTTGCTGTATAATCAGCCAAAAGATATACTGGACAATATACAAATGATGTTGAATGAACAATTAGCAAAGAATGTTAATTCAATGTTAATCAAACAACAAAAAATTTCAGAAGAAATACAACCGCTGATGCTCCAGCAGCAGGATGTCCTACAAAAATTACAACCGCTGCTGCAACAACACACACAAATAAATCAAACTAAAGTTAAAGCAAATACCACAGACACAACAACAACAACACCACAACACAAAACAACAGCAGCCACAACAACAACAACAGCACCAACAAAACAAAAACAACAACAGCCTACAACACCAACAACACAAAAACAACCACAAGCCACAACAACAAATAAACAACACAAAAGGTAACAACAAACGACCACAACAACAGCACCAACAACAGCCACAACAACAGCCACAATCAACAAAAACAACAAACAAAACACAACAACAACAACAGCACAACAACAAAACAACAACAGCCACAACAAGCCACAACAACAAAAACAAACAACACCACAACAACAACACAACAGCCACAACCACAACAACAACAGCTACAACAACAACAACAACACCACAACAACAACAACAGCCACAACAACAACAACAGCCACAACAACAACAACAACAACAACAGCCACAACAACAACAAGTGCAACATGAAGAAACATACTTGTCCAATAGCTCGTTGAATACACAACTTGAAGCATATTTAGAAGATATATTTATTGAGGAAGAATCTTGCCATGGTGACAGTATTGAGTTGAACAACAAACCACCAAATAATGGAAAATTTATATTGTACAATTTTAAAAATGGCGAAGATGAAAAATGTTATAAATTTGTACTGATTAACGAAAAAGTGTTCAAAAGATGCAAATTGTGCAATAGGATTTTTCAAAATGGGAAAATGGAAGACCATTTGTCAAATTGCAAAAAAAATTATAAAAGCAATTTACTAAAATACCAGTAAGTGTGTGTGTGTGTTTTTTTTTTATATGAATAACAGTGTATATTTTATTTATATATTATATTTGCAGATGCCATAAGTGCGAAGGGTGGTGGCCAGACCACCACAATATGATAAAGCATAGGCCACACTGCCCTATACAAAATACAAATGTAGAGGAAATGGAGTTTGAATTTCTTTAAGCAAATTTGATTTCAGGCCAAAGACACTTAAAGCTTTAGCGACAAAGCGCAGCAAATAATAATTAACGCAATAATAATCAAAGCATAACATAATCATAGATAGAAATGTGACAGAGCAATGTGGCCTCAATTTACTTTTCTCTTTGTTATGAGCAAGTCATTTCGATTATGTCGTTGAGTAGATTCATCATCGTCATGTGGGATTTACAGCTTTTGCTCAAAAGTGTGCGGCACTCTTTAAACATCAACTATTAATTTAATTTCATTGCGCTTCGCTGCTCGCTTCATGTTTTTTTATTTGGTGCACACGCTTATAAGCCTAACTGTGGATTTCACACGGCCGCCAGAAGTTTAAAAAAATTCGGTAAACTCAGTTTATTTTTTAACGGTTGCTGAATTTTTTTGCTGCTGCACTGTGAACGAAACAAATTAAAATATTAAACGTGCTGTAAAATGCATTTAATTGCCATGTGGCAGTTTAATTAAGCATTTATGCAATTTTTTTTATAAAATATTTATAGAATTTGCTGATTGAATTTAAGCTTGCAGTCATTTTGTGATATAGCTGCTCATATTTTGTTCTATATAGTATAAGTGTGTTTGATAAATTTTCCTATTTTATTCAGCATAAAAAAGCTGAAAAGTATATTGATGGCGAACACAAAATTAATTTCACATATTGAGCATAAAGTTTGGACAACACAACCGATAATTGACTAAGTTATGCATTTTATATACTTTTATATATTTTATTTATAAATTTAAAGCAAGAGTAAGGCAATTACATATATGAATAAAATAATGAGTCAAGTTTCTAAGGCTTAGCATTATTTGCATTTTTATGCTAACAGCTCGTTCAATGCTTGTTTAGTCGCCAACAGTCCAAGCACAACTGACAGCCATGAGGTAGAGCTGTAGAAATATCGATGCAAATATCGATGCATCGATGTTTTTGTTTTGCTCAACAGGATCGATTTATATTTTTGTGCATCGATGTATCGCCACAATACACGTGGAAGTCGAACAAGCAGTAAGTTGCTAATAATTATTCTCCTAAATTTATTTAATTTAATAAATATTTTTTTAGAAAACAATTAAAATAACATTGGTGGTGTTGGATGTTGTCAAATGATGGACGCATACCTTAAAAGTAAGTAAATTGAAAACTTTTTAAGCATAGCTGCTCATGCATGTATGTATGTACATGCATATGTGTGTGTGGAAAATGACGCGACGCCACACATTATGTTTTTAACTTAACACTATTTTAAATCATTTTAGCAACAACAAAGGACAATGTCGAGCAAGGAAATGTCAAGCAAGGGAATGTCAAGGGGAAAAACAAGATATCGAAAGTGTGGGAGCATTTTAAGCGAGTAAGCGACAAACAATGTGCTATTTGTCATCATTGCGGTAAAACTTACCAGATGAGTGGTAACACAACAAATTTAATGCTGCACCTTAAACGCTGCTATCCACAGTTTGAAAATGCCCCTAAGGCTTCAGGACAAATTTCCATTGACAAACTTGTAATGCGAGAGAATGCATATGAAAAGAGCTCGGCAAAAAAACAAAAAATGGATAGAGCTGTAATGCGTATGATAGCTAAAGATCTACAGCCATTTAGCATTGTGAATGACATTGGATTTCGTGCGCTCCTTGAAGAGGCGGATTCTAAATACAAGATACCCAGCAAAACTTATTTCCGCAATGTTGTGCTTCCAGAGCAGTATACACTCGCAAAAAATAATTTAGTGGTAGTTTTGAACAGCGTAGAGTCTTTGTCTATAACAACAGATTGTTGGACATCAAAAGCAATTGAAGGCTATATAACTGTAACATGCCACTTTATAAATGATAATTTTAGTTTGAAAAGTGCAGTGCTGTCTACACGCAAGCTTTTGAATTCAACAAACCACACAGCAGAAAATATTAGCGCGACATTGCGTGTTATATTTGAAGAGTGGAGCATAAGCGAAAAAATTGTGTGTATAACCACTGATAATGATGCTACCATGATAAAAGCTTGTGAAATTTTAAAACTAAAACATCTGCCCTGTGTTACACATACAATTAACTTGCTTGCACAAGATTGTTTAAAATTTGAAAGCATTCAAGATATTTTATCAAAATGCAAGCGTATAGTTATGTATTTTAAAAGCAGTACTAACGCTAATGAGAAATTTAAACTATCACAGAACAAACCAAAGCCGTACAGCCTTGTGCAAGAAGTCTCAACGCGCTGGAACAGCGCACTGTTTATGATTCAACGAATCCTTCTCACAAATGAGAGCATTAATTCAGTGCTTCTAAGCACAGCAAAAGCGCCACAGCCTTTCTCAGCTGAAGAAATCGAGATACTTCAGGACTTGGCCGAAATGTTATCCCCTCTTCATGAAGCAACGCTACAACTATCTGCTAACAATACTGTAACAGCGTCATTAATTTTGCCAACTATTTGCGAGTTACATCAAAAATTTAATGTAATGAGCACGAAATTAAAATCTCAAGAAGTTAAGAACGCGTTTGAATATATGCAGAAACGCTTTAATTACAGATTTATAGCATATGAAAAGCGCACATTGCCACGACTTGCTACGTTGCTTGATCCGAGGTTTAAAAAAGACGGATTTCTTCTTGATTTTAATGCAGATCAGGCGGCAAAAGCATTAGAAAATGAGCTCTCCATTGTTTTGTCCAACAATCCTAAAGACCATCCAACACCACCTAATGATTCACCACCACCTATGGATCCACCACCAAAAAAACCTAAGTTTTCATTTTTGCAAATGAAATCGGAAGCCAAAATACGTACAAGCAGGGTAGATGCTATCCTGCTCTTGAGGCAGTACATGGAGCGCCGTAATGAGCCGGAAGAGAAAGATCCACTTGTATATTGGAAAGTAGGTATTCTGGATATTTATATACATTCTTACTAATAAAAAATGTATTTATATGGAAAAGGAAGGAATGCTGGCCCTAACAAAAATTGCAAAGAGCATACTCTGTGTGCCAGCATCATCCTGTGAGGCTGAAAGGGTTTTCAGCAAGGCTGGACAAATCATATCCGAGCGTCGATGCACACTAAAACCTGCTATAGTAGACAAACTACTATTTATAAATAAGAACAGTGATCTCTAATAACATAAAATACATTCTTGTTAGAGCTCGGAAACAATCGATGGTGGACACTATCGATGTTTTCGATGGTTTTTAAGTAAAACCATCGATACTATCGATGGTTCATAGTATAAATTTTAAATTGGAAGTTTTGACACACTTTTTGCTAATATATGTGGCCAATTTAAGTGAAAATAATAATAAGTTGTTCATAAATTCATTGTATCATGATTTATTTCACTTAAGACTATTAAGAAAAAATATATGTAGATATATACAAAAAATAATCTCTTCAGTACCTTATATCTAATTTTGATTCATTTAATTTCTTAATTCTAATATTCTTATTCAATAAAAACAAAACAAAAAGTAATTCAATTTCTTAATTCTAATATTCTTATTCTATAAAAACAAAACAAAAAGTAATTGATTCAATTTCTTAAACTTAATAGTAATACTTATATAATAATAACACAAAAAATTAATTGATTCAGTCAATTTTTTCTAATATTTAAATTTGATTTTTGTTTAAGAATAGGATCATATCTACAATATTTGGTTTTAACGAACACCTTCTGTCCGAAATAATCTGGCCAGCTTTACTAAAATTGCGTTCCGACTCGGCCGAGGTAGCCGGCACGCATAAAAACTTTTTTGCAACATTTTGAAGCGCATTTAAATCAGTGTTGTTCTGAAAAATTAGTTACTTAAAAAAAAGTTACTTATATATATATTATAATTTTACCCTCCAAAATAAAACTGGATCAGTGTCTTCAATATCCAAATAAACTTGAGCAACTAACCTTCTTGTTCAACGCAAAACGCAAGTTCAATAAAAAAACAGGGATGGAATAAAAAAACAGGGATGGAAAAATGTGGCAAACCATCGATAGGGCCAAAAACAATCGATGGTTGCTCAAAAGCGGAAAAAATCGATACTATCGATTGTTCACTCGATTGTTTTCGAGCTCTAATTCTTGTTGCCTATTAAGTTAAGTTAAATCTAAAATAAAATACCTTTTTGTTTTGAAATATAAAAAAATCAATGAAATCTAATTTAAACTTTCAAATTTCAGACAGCAGAGTGTGAAATGTAAACTGAACTAAGCATACTCTAACATTTTTCAACTACTATAATTAAATTAAAAATATAATAAAAATTATGACGATATTATCGATAAAATCGATGTTTTTATAGTGAAATATCGAAAGCATCGATGTACTGAAACATCGATGTTTTTACAGCTCTACCATGAGGCTCGCTAGCCGACTGACCTGACATTGATCAGAGTGCAAGAACAAAAGGTGAGAGCGATAGCCCCTTAGAGAACGTGAGCGAGTGCAAAGGCTTATCAGTCCAACTGCTTGCTAGCGAGAGCAGCGAATGCAGCCGATCGCTCTCAGCTGCAGCGACTGAGCGAGAGCTTAGTGAGCGCGCATCGTACGATGTGCGGACTTTCCACTAGGGGGCGCTATTTTGACTGCTCGTAGACATTGAGCGTGGGAACTAGAATGAGTTAAGGCTAATCTAAGCAGCGCCCTATTTAAACACAACTGTTTTTAAAGCAGTGCGACACGTGTCAACTCAAATATTGAACAATTTATTTGGATCATTAAATAAAATGTTTTTATTTAAAGCATAGCTTAATTATTGATTTGTTGAGTTGTTTGATTAAATTGTGCTTAATAGTATTGAGGAACAATTCAGCACTCAATACATAGTTTCTAGCTTGAAAACTAATCAGAAAGAAATGTAATAAGGACTGAAGCTAGTTACTTTTATTTAGTTCACTAACTTTAAGTTATCTTATGTTACTCTTTAAATTGTTTTACAATTTTAGACAAAAGATAATGGCAAAATAAATAAATATTGCTGACTTTGAATGCAGTTTTGAGCGCTTGCAACTTCCGCAACTGAAACGTTATAAATCAACTAAATTCGTCTGACCTACAGCTCAAGGTTGAGCTTTTTGTTTTGGAATTTTGGAGCAACTCCAAGCTAAAATTTTACAAAGACTGCAATGGACCTCTGGCCAGATTCGACTTTTGCTGCAATGCTTTTAAGCAACTTTGATAAATGCATTAAGTTTTGCGGCTTAAGCCAGCATTTATGCAAATTTATTATGAAAGCGTTGACACCCAGACCCAAAACCTCAAACTCAACAGGAAGAAAACCAAACCAAGTACACGCTGCTTGTTTTGACGGGCTTTTCATAATATTTTGAAAGCAATCACGCGTGCAACTTGGCAGCGAAGCAAAACAATAAATACTCGCGGCAAGCCGCAGCAGCAGCAGCAGCAGCAGCGATAGTTACCTGGGCGGACAGCTGAGCGTATGAGTGTGGGAATTGGAAAAGCATTCATATTTTTATGACAAAGACATTTCTTGCTTGTGAGGATAAAGCAAGAGCAGAAAAGTCCATGCAGGGTTTTCAATTACATCAAGCCTCGCACTCTCGCACTTTCTCTTATGCAGCGTCAGCGAACTGAGAAAATAGTCAGCACAACAGGCGAAGAAAGTGAAGTGGGCTTGAAGTTTTGCAAGGGCGTCAGTAACATTTTATGACACACTGTACACTGCCATGTGTGTGAGTATGTGTGTGTGTGGTTAATGGCTGGAAATGTAATGACAGTCTCAGTTTATGCACAAGCAAAGAGCAAAGCAGCAGCAGCAGCACCAGCAGCACCAGCAGCAGCTAGTGGGGCCCAAGGCGACTCCCGAGTTGATAAGACTAGCAGAGACCATAATTCTGTAACTTAAAGCTTGACTGCCAGCTCTGCTGTCAATTAGCCAGCAAGAGTGCGACACACACACAATTCGCTAGTGTTTGGCTTAATTAAATTTTAAGCAGCAGCAGCACACACACGAGTGTTCACTTAATTGCTTAAGGTGCTTGGCTAACAAGCTGAGCAGAGCTTTCGATTTCACTTTGCCGTGTCTTTTATATAAATGTTATCTGATTGCCAGCGCAGAATGTTCTAGTGCTCAAGTTACTTTGGCTCTGAACCGAAGTTCGCTGCAAATAAATACTTCAAGTTCAAGTTTGCTACTAAATACTTTTGATTACTTAAAAGCTGCTTCAAGCAGCAGCAGCAGCCTATACATATTCAATTTAAAAGTTTTGTATATTTACGTTATTCAATATCTGCCAGTCGCTCACAAACTTTGTGCATTCAAACTTTGGCGCAATCTTTAATACTCTGCACACTTTTTTTGTTCCAGTTGCACCTTGGCAGCTCATCAATGTTGCAAGCAGCTAATTAAGTTGCATTTAAGGCAAGCCCCACGTGTAAACTTTAAAACAAATGCGCTGAGCAGCCAAAAAAAAATGGCATTAGTCAAAGTTTCAGCAAAGTTGCAGCTTAAACTTTATAAAATATTTATTTTGCTGGGCATTGTTATTGTTTGTGCGCTTGCCCCCGTAGGTGCTTGAGAGCAAGTAATTGTTTTTTAATGAATTTTTATGGCAGCCTCAAGTACAGTTTGACTAATTGTTTGTGCTTGCAATAAAACTAAGTTTATTTACTGGCATTAAGCTTAAGCGTTGCACATTAACGGCAAATAGCAAATATTAAAACTAATTGACAAACAAGTGCAATTCGATGCGCATAACAGCGCGTATGCGTAATATTTATACCAATGGCCAGTATTAAATGTTTAATTATCAAGTATTTAGCTGTAAATGGAATTTGAAATTAAATATCATTGAGCATTTGAAATTTGATGTCATTATTGCCAAAATGCAATCGAAATTAATTGCATTGCCTTACCAAAGGTTAAACTAATAAACTTATGCGCTTCAGTTGCAGCTTTATGGATTCAGCTAACTAGTCTGACATTTAATGTAATTGCTTTATGCACAATAAAGACTTTAAATTGAAATTGAAATTCTAAGAAAATGATTTATGCATTTAGAAATCAACTCAAAGCATAAATAATGCAAATTATATTAAAGTGAAAGGTTTCTAATGGCTTCCAGCTGTGCCTTTGATTCGGCACTGACAACAATGGTCAACTAATTATTGAAACCATTTTATTGGCAAAGTGAAAAGCTTTCATAAACTTGTCGCATTGTGTGGACACAGTCTGGTAATTAATTTATTAACAAGGCGACCAAACAAACTTGGCAACTACACATTTATTTTTGTTGGCTGTGTGTACACTTAGCTAATTGAAATTTGTAAATTGACAAACACACAGTTATTTACATAACACAGTTATTGCTTTATAATTGCCATAAAAATGTTCAATGCTGCGCATCAAAGCTGCATAATTGAATTTATATAAATTCCATTTTGTTCTATGCTATTTAGTATGTTTGACTTTCTGTTTAGTTATCTCGGTTTGTTTGCTATTTGTTGTTGTTGCTGTTGTTGTGGATACCATTAGAGACAGCAAACAAACCTGTTAGCCTGTATCAATAACGAGCTTACAACGCTGAAAAAGCAAAAAGCAGCAAAAACAAAAAAAAAAAAAGAAACCCACTAAATGATTTATGACAGCTCACTGAGCAGCTGAGGGCAACGCTTGGTGTGCTTATCTGTTGACCATCTGGACTGCTACCAAACACACACACACACACACATACGCATGCATATATGACAGTACTTCAGCTTACATGAGCGAGTTGATTTGATAAATCAATGCAATTTATCAACAGTTCACTTAAAATCTGTCGATTTGCTTTCGTTTTGCCTTAGCTATGCGCTCATGTTATCTAAACACACACACACACATCCGTATGTGTGTGTATGTCAACTTTTATCAGCGCCCAAAAAAATGCTGTTAAGTCTAGCAAAAATATTTTGGCATTTTCGTTATAAATAATGCGTCTCTAAAGCATTTTGCACTCACTTTGTTTTTTTATTGTCTGCTAAGGTGTGCTAAGGCATGCGCTAAAATATGCCCGCAACAATAACAACAACAACAACACCCACACAGACTTAGACTTCCTGCCTGAGCTTGTTTCCTTGCTCTGCCATAGGCACAAGATTTGTGTCAGCGCATTTGTTTTGCTTACATGTAATTGAATATGCTCCGACAAAGAAGCTCATAAATATAATGCGCGTTCTTGTTGAGCATCATGTTTTATTCGCTGCTCATAAGGATGCGTCAGGATAGGCAAGACAAAGAGTTAGCTTAGCTGCTGTTGCGTATGTGTATTCAAATTAGATTCAGTCTATTGCCTTTTGACAGTGAAGTTGTAAATGTCGTAAAAATGCTCATAAAATATTTATTAAATTCAAAATCCACACACAATGTTGACAAGCTCATTATTGTGCAACGCTTGGAATTTATTTTTAGATTTTTAGATTTTATGTGCTGTGGACTTCAAGCAACAGCTATTTATATTAAGTAATGTAAGAGTTTAAATGCTTTCAATGAATTTATTTGCAAATATTATTCCAAAAAATTAGAGCTCAATAATATTTATTTCTCTAGACTTTTGAATTATATTTAAGTAGCCATGTATTAAAATTTTAAAATATGTGCCTTTTATATTTGTATGTCTAATTGTACAAAGTTGTTTTTATCTATTTATCTTTATCTAAAGATCTTTGACTCTTGAATGAACTTGTAAAAATGTCAAACTTCTCATATTAATTCTTTTACTATCTCTACGCCGTCTAGACAGCAACAAAGCTGTTTAGACTCAACAATTTCGTTGACTAGCTGATGCCTCTATAACATAAAATTAATTCACGCAAGTGCGTGTGGGCTCAGCTTGCACGAAGTCGCGCTTTAATGCCCACTTAAGGCACATTTGAATGTGCCAAGCAGCTGGAGTCGAGCAATTCGTATATAATTACGTATACGCCTAGCAGCACTTGAACAAAGGCGCAAGCGGCTTCACACTTGTCACACGCATAAAGCAGCGACTAAGTGCGTGGCCATAAAATGGTTAAATTTTAAATGCAGCCATTAAAATACATAGTTATGGTATTTAAATATTCAACGCGTCGGAGCAAACAAATGGCAGTCGCCATAAAAATATAAGTAGAGACTCACTTAAGCGTTATCTATGGCAGTTTTTTAATATAAGCCTGCTGTGACTTTATAATGATTTTTATTATGAAATGAAAAATGAAAATTGATTGTTGATAATATCCGGCGTATTGCCAGCAACGCTGATTGGCTTACTATAAATATAATGTAACATTGTTAAGCAATTTCGTTGGTTGGCATAAAAATTGCTTTTTAAATCGCTGCTCGTTGCCCCTTGGCATTTTGCATGCGGCTTAATCACTGCTCGATGTAGTACACTATATAAAAACTTTAAATTACAGCCAGCGCATGTTACTAATGCCATTTAATAACTGTGCCAGCCAAACAACAGCAATTCAATAGCGTTACTTACGCCCCAGCCAGCCAGCCAGCGCCACGCCCACTTTATATTGTATCTTTTGCATGCGCTGTGCCTTGCTGAGTGCAATTAGCATATGCATTAGTATGGGGCTGTCCGCAGCGGAACTTCAGCCACGCCAGCGCACATTTTGGCAGTTTCTAACAAGTAAAATTCGTTGAGAACTTGTTTGCCATGCTACTTGTAATTGCTGAGCACGCAAACAGCTGCGAAAAACCCTTGCTGTAAAGTATAACTGTAAACTTATTCCCAACTATGGCTGAAAGTTCTCAATTGCGCTGGCATTTCAACCATTTAGCGTTGAAATGCGATTGTTATGCAAAAGTCATTTAAATTGATAATCACAGATTCTAATTGTTGCAGAAAATGAGATAAATAAAAGTGGAAACTAAGTGTAAAAATTTGTTGATAATTTCAACACCTTTTGTATAAAGTTTGTGGGAGATAATATGACAGCAGTTAAGGTTAATTTAATGCAATTTATTATACTTAAAGGCAAAGACCTAGCACTAATTATATACTAATGATTATGCTCTGATTTTCTAGGGTTTTGTTCAATGGTAATGAATTCATTTTGATTTTACAAAGCTCAACACACGATCATTATATGTTAGCAATAAACAATATAAATCACTAATATTAATTATCAAAGATTTTTATATACAACTCAACAGCAGCTCTACAATTACAGGTCCTTTCATTTCGAACTCTGATTATAATACGATGGAGGCCAATTCCTTTCCCATCGAACTTACATACGAGTTGTCCCATTATTATTGATGCCAAGTCATTGTAAAGTCAATCACTCATCAGCTTATAATATATTATAGTTATATTTTCTAAAGTTAGAAATATATTACGTTTTACTGCTGTTACATTTATTTTGCGGAAAAAGCGGCGATTTTGTTTTTCAGCACAACCCGCACTTAATTTACAGCGAACAGAAACATGTGCACGCAAATTTAGTTTTATTGCTTATTGCAGCTTTATTCAATTAACGCGCACTGTGTCTCTTCGTCGCCCTTTCTCTTTCTGTATCTTTTTTCATTGCATCATTGACTATTTTATTGACGTACATCTCACGCCATTTGCTATTACGCCAGCTAATTGAGCATTAAAAGCAACCATTTTTCTTACACGTTTCTCTATAAAATGCTTTTGGGGTTTTATTTTTTTAAATGCTGCGCACTTGGCGTTAAAAGTCCCTTAGTCTGGCGCTTGATTTATGTACTTGAGTAATGGTATTTCGTATACAGCAGCACAATATTTTTTTGTTTTTGTTGTTGCGCTTGACATTTTAAAGCAGACCACAAGCAAATTTTAACGACTTTTAATAGAGCGACGAATAATTTGCATGCAACATTTTAAGCTGTAAATAATATAGGCAAGACAAAAATGTAACAAAAGCAAATGTAAACATAGCGTGGTTTATTTTGAAAAAGTTTGTACACATTCTTTGAAGTTCTTAGTTTAATTTGCTAGAAAGCTTTGAATAGCTCAAGTGAACTGTTGTCATTCAGCTGCTTATGTCGTTCCATATTTGTTGAATAGACGCATGCAATCGATTTTAATGTTACTTGCTTGTGACAGGGGCCAAAGCGCACGCTGTGAGCCAATATATATCATATAACTTTATAAAAACACATTTCATGCTTTCCTGCATAAATTAATAAAGTGTTGCCTACTTTTAAGCGCCTTAAAGCGAATTTTCATATATTTACATTACTTGATTGCGTGTGCGTGTGTATGTGTGTGTTGGTGTTTGTGTGTGTTTGCTGCTCATTAATTCAAATTTGAGTTTATTTTTTTGCGGACAGCTGCTCTGGCAACTTAAAACGCTGGCAATTTGCATAATTCCTACGCCTCAAAGCAAATTTTTCTTTTTTTGCTTTTTTTGTGTAGTTTGTTGACAGCAGCAGATTCATCAAGTGCAACAGATACGGCTTGAAATACACATATATACATATATATGTATTATCTCTGATCTATTGTACAGTCGCTTTGTGACTGACAAGCAGCAACTTAATTTTGTGTTCAACGCTGACTGTAGAGCGCTACAGTCCCACACAAAATGACAGACAGCGCGACAGACAGACATCAGCTATACATATATCATTTTCATTTTGTAATTTGTCTCTCATTCCGCTTAGCGCCTTGCGCTCTCTTGTCCATTTGTATGCAATGGCCCTCAGTTAATTGGTTGGGTGTCGACACTGGCGTTGCTTGTATTAAATTACAAGACAGCTTACATATTAGAGAAGTCGGGGGCTCAGTGCTAAGGGGGCTCAGGGGTTGCTAGGCCAGCAGCATTCATGGCCCTACAAGCAGCAAACTCATTAAACGAATAAAACACAAAAAAGGAAACCAGCAGTGGGCTGTCATATTTATGAATAATGCGGCAAATTCAATTTGGCTTAAACAATTTGCATTGGTATGTGAGACGCCAGCGGCAGCAGCAGCAGTAGCAGTGACTTTTGGCCCAGTTAGCCTGAAGGATTTAAAGCCGTTGACGTCATTTGTATGCTAAATGCCAAATTATAAGCTTAAGCTGGGTTTATTCATGTTTTGAGCTATAATTAAGCAATTAATTGCTGTAGGGGAAAACTTTGTAGGTAATTATAAAGGCAGTTGGCAATTACAAATTAAGTTGTTACCAAAAATAAATCAATTTAAGTGAAAAGTGAGTTGTATTTAATGCAAAAATTCAGAGCCAAGAAAAATAACTACAGACTTTAAAAATTCTTAGCCAACAGCCTAAGCAGATGTGGCTACAGCTTCTTGAATTTCTGCAGCTAAACTTTAAGTAGAGCAAATAGTTTCAAACTCTTTTATCCAAGCAACATTTCAGATTACTCATAATTATTTTCATATAAAGCTGAGCTTGTCATAATGTCATATTTGTACTGCAAACCATAAGTTTGCCTCAGCACAACAACGAATAAATTAATTTTCGCTAAGAGCCAAAACACTGCTCAAAAAACCCGAACCCAACACAATGCTCTTAGCCCAGCCAAAAGAAGAAAACATATTTCGCAAGCGTTTCATTAATTCACTGCGCTTGCGCTCATTGCAAAAAAAATTGTCTTGGCGTTAGCATTAAAAGTGTCTGCTTTACTTAATTAATTAAAGAGTTTACGCTGTCGACGGGCACGCGCCAAGCTTAGTGCAAACTTTGTATAAAAAATTATGTTTAAATTAAAAAGCATGAACCACAAATGGATTAAATAAATGCATTACAAACTTTAACGTTATAAAAACTTGTTGTTTGCCTTTGCTTTGAAAATTTATAAGCCACTGTGGTTGCCAACATCATTTGTCATAGGCAATAAAAACAATTGAGCTACTATATTCATTGCTATCAATACATAGCATGTGATTTAAACAAAGGCAAATGTCAATAGCATTGTCACCGCCACATATTTCTAAGCCCACACAATCCCACACAAAAAGCTGAAGACAAAAGCCACTTTCCCAACTACGGCAATATTACTTTGCTGTTTTGCGGTGATTGGCTTGCGTCTTTCACTCTCACTCCCAGTTTCATTCACATCATGGCACTTCAAATAGGACTGCTCAATCACTTACAACAAAACGAAGTCAAGCAAATGTTAGACTGCAGTAGTATTAGTTTAGTTGCTAGCTTCACGCTCTTATTGAATGCTGAGTGCTAAGCAAACAGCATGCCTTGGCTCATTGTGTGTGTGTCTATGTCTATGTCTATGTCATGGTCATGTTTGATATTACGCATGCGACGCGTGTGCACAAAGCCTTAAATACGACGGAAAGCCACACGTAAACTGACAAAACAAAACAAAAGCTCAAATAGTTCCACACACTGCGCATTAAACTTGCTGCTCAACCAAAAGTTTTTTTTCATTTTTCTGCCTTGGCGCCTGCTTTACAATTTCTGGGCTTTCAGTTTTTGTTAAGTTTACCGGCAATCAGCCGTAACCAAGTCTATTTAAAGTTTATATTGCAATCGCAAGGCAGACAAATAGACCAAGTCTAAAGTATTTGCTGCTAGTGAGTGCATTAGTTAGTCGACCTGCAACACAAGCTGCAATTAAACTATGAAAATTATCTGCTGATACTGATGCGGCAGCTAATTGACTGCAATTGTTTAGTTGCTTAACTTTAAGCATAGACTGTGGCTCAGTTACACATAAATGCATTGAGAATAAAATCTTTCTTGTATTGAGAGTTGTAAAAATAATTGCCACCAAGAAATAAATCTCATTAAAATATTAATCTATCATAAAATATAAAATATATGAGTAAGCTTGTGCACATTACATTTAAAATATTTTGCTAAAATTTATAAAAATACAAATGGCGCTTTAATCAAATTAAATTGCTTATTTTATCTCTAGCTTTTAATTTGATTTAATTATGTTACTTGTAAAATTTAGCACATATTGTAAATGCATAGTTTTTTCTCCCAGTGCACTTGTATGCATTGCGTACTACACGTGCATAAAAATCTATGGCACATTGAAATTAAATGACAGACATTTATAAGCATTAGCAACAGAATTAGTTTCATCGCTCTAACCAGGCGGCTACAACTTTGCACAGATATTGAAAGCTATATACACATGTATATAGCCAAAGTGTGATTGGATTATATAGTAGATAGCTAAGGTTACAGCCACGTGTTGTAAGCATAACTTGGTAGCAAGCATAATTAGTTGCGTATTCCAACTAATTACGAGCTACACTTTGCTAATCATAGCTCAAGATGCTGTGAAACTTTTACAAGCATTTTTATCATTCAATTATGCGCTAATTGAACTTAATGAGGCTGTGAAACTTTTGGCATGTCTTTGCTTGAAATTTTATGT
Source organism: Drosophila busckii (assembly GCF_011750605.1). NCBI lineage: Eukaryota > Metazoa > Arthropoda > Insecta > Diptera > Drosophilidae > Drosophila > Drosophila busckii. The sequence goes on from NC_046605.1 coordinate 6,488,317, forward strand.
GGCTCGAAAATAAATAAAAAGGTTTCATTACTTTTCTAATGCAATAAACAAATTTCTAAAAATATAAATTTAAATCGTTCAACAACTACTTCCCCAAGTTGTCTAGGCAAATTTATTTTTATTTTCCTACTTTTTTTTTTATTCGCAGATCAGCTTTATATGGGCGTGCGTTGTCCAATCTATAAACTTGTATGATTCAGGTAAGCAACTTTTAACGATGCACATTTGTTTATTTTTATAGAGCGCTTGTCTGTTTAGCGCGTCTGTCGCGTTTTGCCAAATTATAAACAAACTTATTAGCGCTGCCAAGCATAGCGCCTGCTTGTATACATTAACGGGTGTGGCAGACACTGGGCCGACATATATATAGACAGGCTCTGGCAGCAGCAGCAGCAGCTTCTTTACAAAATTAAAAACATATACAACCTGGCAGCCTTTGCTGCTCTTGGCCATTACGTGGAGCTTAAGTTAATGGCTTTGGCTTGAGCACGTTTAAGCACGTGCATCTTTAGTTTCAACTGCCAAAGGCTAATAAATGGCACGCACTTGTCCCTGCTGCAGTTACATGGATCTCTGCCCCGTGGTTCAGGCCAGCGGCGTCGGTTTACTCTGCAGTGTTGTGCATTTTTGATTTGCTTGTCTGCTGTGCATTTTTCACTGCAGCTGCAGCTAAAGTTGCAATGCTCTTGGTTTTTGCATCGCTTGTGGCTTTGTGCAACACTCATAAATTGCAACAGCAGCATGAAAGGGGTGTGTCCCCAAGCAGCCAAGTGCCAGTTGCAAGTTTTACCATTGACACTTTTGCTTGGCTTAAATATTTATAGTATTTTTTTTTATGTACATAGCCAATTGGATTGCAAAGTAATTTAAGTTTCATGATCAAATATTTAAAATGCAGATTGTTTATAAATCAAATGCCATTTTTTATCTCTAGCTTTACTTAGTTTTATATAATTAATTTGAACTGCTTCACCGTCGACTGACCATAGTCTAAATCCATGTAGAAATTTTCTAACTAATGATGTAAATTTTCTGATCGATTTAATAATTTTCTTTCTGGTAAAATTCCGCTGGAAAACCATCAGCAGCTAAAGGAATTGTACAATTTATGTATTTAAGCCGCACCCAGTTCAATTCAATACTATTTTAAAGGTCAACTTCAATTGGCATTTACAGAAACGCTTGCCACTAAACTAAAACAACGCGTATCAACAAACGGCTGCCAATTTGCAAGCGAGCAGAAACAAAAATATTACAAAAACAGGAAAATGCTTCGACTTCCGATTGGCATTTATACTTAGCTCTACTATTACGTTCTGCATGCATGCATCGTATATGTTTGTAGCCCTTTTACTGAACGCTCGATTAACGCGCTTTATTGTATTTTACGCTTGCATTTGCATTTGGCTTAAAAGTACTATCATAAATATACAAAGGCCAACAAAATGGCAACAAGCCAGCAGCTTCGCATTTATAGAGTTTTATACAGTGAATGCAAATTGCATTTAGTATTTGACATTTAATAAAAGTAATGCATTACATGTTTTTTCAATCAATTTTGTGCGAATCTGTAAACTGTCAGCTGTCAAATGTCAAAAGCTTCACCTCGCCCTCGCATCAAATAATTAACGGCAACTTACCTGGTCAATTTATGATTTCCATTCGACGCAATTTGAGCGACACAGATAAACACATACCATTCAAATTTCAAAAATTATTTATTGTGCTTATATTTGCGATTTCGTGGCTTCCGTGTTTAATTTTATATTCTTTTTTTTTTGCAAGTCCACGTGTCTGTAAACTCTTGAATGTTTAACGGAAAATACGCTAAGCACTTGTCTAATTGAGTTTCAATTTATACAATTTTTTATCACTTTACAATTTGCACAGACATCGAAACCGGAAGCAGACTTCAACACTTGTATTTCCCGCTATACACAGTGGCTGGCATTTCCGCCCAGTTGCTAGCTGGAGGAGCTGTTGAACTAGCCGCGACAAGACAAACGCAGCGACTAGTCAGTCCAAACCAAAACATTCATTCACGAAACGCTATGTTTTGCTAAATGCCGGCTGCTAGTCTGTTCTTCATATTGGATGCGCCTGCGCAGGTTTTGCATTTTATCGTGTCTACAAATTTTGATCTTGGCGCTTACTTTGCCAAGGCTGCCAGGCGGGCAAATTTAAATCATTAACAAATTAACAATCTGACAGCTCTGAAGGAGCTGGCTTATCGATATATCGCATTGAACAATAGTTTCACAATCGGCGCCATACAAAATATTAGCATTTAAAGTATTTAAGTTTATTTGACTATTTTAAAGCATTGGCAAATTAGCCTTAAGTGCGTCAAACTCCTTGCGATCTAGTGCCTTCAAATTAGTACCCGAGAAAGGGGATTTAAGCTCCGTGTCGCGATGTTTGTTAACCAGCACTTTTTGTTCCGAGTGCATCACATTTATTTCCTGGTCTATTTGTTGCTGGTCTATAATATTATTTAATGCTATTAATTAAAATCCATTGCGAATGATGTCAAAAGCGATAATCTACTTGCCTTTCTTAAGTAGCTCTATAGCCTTGTGCCGTTTCATTTTAACCAATATGCTGCCAATGGTAATCCATGTTTTTTCCTCTTCAGATTTTTCTATTAAACGCAGTGCCTCTCTGTTCTGCTGTCGACGCTTGTCCAATTCGATCAATTCATGTTTGTTGGCCAGAATTTTGTCGGCCAACTCTTCAGTTTGCGTTATTATTTGTATACTTTTGTCTAGCTCTGTTGTGGACATGTTTGCCAAAATATAATAAACAAAAATGAAGTGAGGCCAGAGTTGTCTACTATCGATATGCCAATTGTTTTAGTATTTTTATACTCTTAGGTATATAGAAGGCCAGACTGTCGATATCTTTGCATGAGTATCGATTATACCTATCGATATTCCTCTTTACTTTGATGTCTTGTTAATGACATTCGTTTGCTGTATTAATTGTAAGTTTTTATAAATTATCGTGAGAAGAAGATAGCTAAACCCTTACTAGAAGCAAGTGCAGTGTACCAGCTGTATATTCAATGTTTTGTACGAACAAATAAACACCATAAATATGACAAAAAGTGCCACCAAAATTTTCGCAAACGCCATGTTGGCCGCTTCCACATAACCTCAACACAGTTGCCGTCAGTCAGTGCACTTTCAAATCTAATCGTGTTTTTGTTTCGCATTTATTTTGCAGTAGCGGCATAAGCAGAAGAAAACACTATGTCACGTTTCTTTGCCAACGGCTCCGACTCGGAATCCGAGTCCAGTGAGGAAGAGGTTCTCGTACAGAACTACAACAAAGCCTCAAATTTCGTGAGTAATACAATTTTATTAATAAATTGGCGTACCTAATAGTACATTATCCACACAGCAATTCAGCGATGACGAGGAAGAAGTTAAGCGTGTAGTACGCTCAACTAAGGAGAAGCGTTATGAGAACCTTACGGATATCATTAAAACGATACGCAACCACAAGAAGATCAAGGATATTGCCAACACCTTGAGCAGCTTTGAAGATTTGACTCGCGCTTACACAAAGGCGTTGCCGGTCATCTCCAAGGAGGAGAATGGCATTACGCCGCGTTTCTACATACGCTGCCTGGCCGAGCTAGAGGATTTCATTAATGAGGTGTGGGAGGATCGCGATGGACGCAAGAATCTCTCCAAAAATAACACGAAATCTCTGGGCACACTGCGTCAGAAGGTTCGCAAGTACATCAAAGACTTTGAGGAGGAGATGGCACGTTTCCGCGAAGCTCCCGATCAGGAGAGTGATGTCGAAGAAGTCGAAGCTCAAGACAGTGATGCCGAGCGTGCCGATGCCGACAGCGATGATGGCATTAGCGCACCCGTCGTTACCAAGCCGGCCGACCAACCCAAGGCTGTGAAAGTGGTAGCAGCCAAGGTGCAAGCGGATGATGATGATTCCGATGACTCAATTGACTGGGATCCAGATACCGAATCGGAGACAGAGTCTTCTGAGGATGAGAATCAATATCAGAACATGCGTGAGCGTTTCCTTAAGCGCGCCACCGAAAAAGAAGACAAGGATGATGATAAGCGCAAGGACAAACGTAAGGAGCAGAAGCACAAGATACGCAAGCGTGCCGAAGATGATGAGGATGGCGAATGGGAAACGGTTGTCAAGGGAAATGTGGTGGAGAAGCCCAAGATGTTCGAAAAGGATGCGGAAATTGACATTCCTCTGGTGCTGGCCAAGCTCATCGAGATTATGTCCGCACGCGGTAAGAAACGTACCGATCGTCGCCTGCAAATTGATTTGCTCTTCGAGCTGCGTGACATAGCCGAGCTGCATCAGCTGGGCGTGCCCATTAGCGTCAAGATCCACTTTAATATCATCTCGGCAATCTACGATTACAACCAGAAGATATCAGAGCCCATGAAGCTGGAGCACTGGGCTTTGTTGTTGGAGGTTATGCAGAGCATGATGAAGATACTGCTTGTCAATCCGGACATAAACATGAATGAGAGCGTTGCTGAGGAGCAAGAGGAGTACAACGCCGCGCCTTACTTTATTCGCGGCTGTCCTCTGGCTGCTGTGGAGCGTTTGGATGATGAGTTCACCAAGCTGCTGAAAGAGTGTGATCCACACTCGAACGACTATGTGGCCCGTCTCAAGGACGAAGTCAATGTGGTTAAAACCATTGAGCTGGTTGTGCAGTACTTTGAGCGTGCCGGCAGCAACAACGAGCGCTGCCGCATCTATCTGCGCAAGATTGAGCATCTGTACTATAAGTTCGATCCGGAGGTGCTTAAGCGCAAGCGCGGCGAGCAGCCCGCCACAGCAGCAACTACAACCACGGCGCCATCCTCTGTTGAGGTCATGGACAAGCTCTGCAAGTTCATTTATGCCAAGGACGATACAGATCGCATACGTACGCGTGCCATATTGGCGCATATTTATCATCATGCCATGCACGACAATTGGTTCCAGGCACGCGATCTGGTGCTAATGTCCCATCTGCAGGACAACATTGATGCCGCGGATCCATCCACGCGCATACTCTATAATCGCATGATGGCCAATTTGGGTCTGTGCGCGTTCCGTCAGGAGAATATTAAGGATGCGCATCACTGTCTGGTCGATCTGATGGTTACTGGCAAGCCCAAGGAGCTGTTGGCGCAGGGTCTGCTGCCACAGAGACAGCATGAGCGCTCTGCAGAGCAGGAGAAAATCGAAAAACAACGCCAGATGCCATTCCACATGCACATCAATCTGGAGCTGCTGGAGTGCGTCTATTTGGTTTCCGCCATGCTGCTCGAAATTCCCTACATTGCAGCGCATGAGTTTGATGCACGTCGTCGCATGATCAGCAAAACTTTCTACCAGCAGCTGCGTTCCTCGGAACGCCAATCGCTTGTTGGTCCTCCTGAGTCCATGCGTGAGCATGTTGTGGCCGCCGCGAAGGCTATGCGTTGCGGTAACTGGCAGGCTTGCGCCAATTTCATTGTCAACAAGAAAATGAACACCAAGGTGTGGGATTTGTTCTATGAATCCGATCGAGTTCGTGAAATGCTGGTCAAGTTCATCAAGGAGGAGTCACTGCGCACGTATCTGTTCACGTACTCGAATGTCTACACCTCTATTAGCATACCCTCGCTGGCCCAAATGTACGAACTTCCGTTACCCAAGGTGCACTCCATCATAAGCAAGATGATCATCAATGAGGAGCTGATGGCTAGCTTGGATGATCCCACCGAAACGGTGGTCATGCATCGTTCGGAGCCATCGCGTCTACAGGCGCTGGCCATGCAATTTGTGGACAAGGTTACCAATCTGGTGGATGTCAACGAAAAGGTGTTTGATATGAAGCAGGGCAACTTCTTCCAGCGCGGCAACATGGGTAATCGGGATCGCGGCTATAACCGCAATCAGAACAACCAGGGCGGCAATTGGGGCGGCCAGCGACGCGACAATCGCAATCAACGTAATCGCAACCAGCGTGGACACCACAAACAACAGCAGCAGCAACAACAACAACAGCAACAACAAGTGCAAACCATTGAGGAGGAGTAGACGGAGCCAAGGCACCAAGTAGCATTAGCCCATAAGCAAATTACATGGAAATGAAAATGAAAAGGCAATGGCATCGCGCAAGAGTAGAAAATGCAACTGTTCATAGCTGTGCTCAGACCTCCGATTCAGCTTATAAACTGAATCGGAGGTCTGCACCCACTCAACAGTTGAAGCCATTGTAACTAAATTAATTATGTTATTTCGTGTAAATGTTTAAATGCTTAAATGCCTAAAAACACACTTTATAAATGATAAATGCGAAAATCTATGATTAAAAATATAAACCGTAAAGCAAAAAACCAGAAACAAATAAGAATCTCCTTTTTTAATTCAAATTTGATAAATCTGCTTAGCAACCAACTTTTAGGGATGGCTCATTTCGGCTATCGATTTATCGATGTGCGCGTAGGGCGGCCGCACATTTTTTTCCATTATTATTCAACAACTTGGGAAATTGGACATTCAAAATTTGTGTGTTGGGTGACAGAATGAACAGCATTGGTGAGGACTGCAACGAGCTGAAGAAGCAATACGATGCCTGTTTCAACAATTGGTTCTCGGAGCGCTTTCTCAAAGGCCACACAGACGATTCTGTGTGTGCACCCATATTCAAGGTATACCAGGAATGTGTAAAGGTAAGTGTTATACACAGAGCAAGCCTTGCCTACATTTTTTATCTATGAACTTTAATCTACAGCGCGCTATGCGTGAGCAAAAAATTGAGTTGCGTGAAATTGAAACGGAGTATACGACCAGCAGCGAGTACGAGAGTGCAAGTGGCAGTAAACAACAAGGCGGACAACATAAAAGTTGACCGCAATTGCCGCAGACTACCAAAAACGGCCTGACAGAGCGATGCATTTATGCCAGTAACGGTGCACGGGGCGTTAATGAGCACGCAATTCAAGTCAATGAAAAGCCACGACACCGGCGCAGTTCCACTATCTAAGGTCTTGAAAAGGGCTTGCGTACCAATAGCAGTTTTTACTCGACTAATTAAACTAAAGTTACCCTTCCCATAACATATAACAATCCAAAGTGTATATTATTTGTTACTGATTATTGTTAAGTTGAAACACAAATGTAAACCTATAACGCTTGTTCGTTATTAAAGTTTGTAAATATTCATTGTACAGCCGACTACATATGTATGTATGTTCATAGTTCTTAATCTTCTCGCGAGCACATTGGGAATCACAGCATCGCTTATCGCAGCCGTAAACCTTGTCGTCTCTTAGGTACTTCCCATCACAGTGGTTTTCTTATTGTTCATGTAGCTATAAAAGTCAAAGGTAAAGCTTTTCTGACAACAGTCTTTAAATCAAATTCACAAAATGCAGTTGCTGTCATCGCTTGTGATGCTAATCCTTGTCGTCTGTGCACTTTGCACAGAGCTTGCCTTGGCGCAGTCGCCGTTGGGACAGACTAGACGCCCAGAGACCTTATCACCAAACAGATTCGAAATGCCTAAACAAGGACCTCCACGCCATTTCTAGATCCAAGTTTTACGAATAAATTTAAAGCCTGATTTGAACAAAATGTGTTTGTATTTAAATTTCCAACATATACCACGCTGAATGACAAACTTGCATATGCTACACGTTGCACTGCCAATCTTATGGCTTAATAACTATGTTGATGCGACCAAAAGCACATATAATAATAAATTGCTCTTGGTTTACAAATGCCATAAAATATAACTTAGAAACCTACACAACTTTTGCCTTAAAATTAGAAATAAGCAAAAGACGCTTTTACTTGGCGTTGGTAGAGAACTTGGATAGCTTTTCCAGCAAGCCAATGTAAGATGTGTGCTCGTGAGCGGTGGCCAGATCAGAGAGTTTCTCGACAAACACATTGCTGATTCCCTTCTCCTCTAGCAGATTCATCAGCAGATCGTACAAGTACCCATCGAGAACATCGCCGGCAACAGCATAGATTTTATCGTGCCATTCTCCTTCGTAGATGCACATTTCATCAATGGAGAAAACATCATTGTACTCTCCCTCCTGCGCCTCACCCTCCAGATAGGAGCAGGTGAAAGACAGCGTTGAGTTGCCTCTAATAACGTCCACCTCGAACTGGGGCTTGCTGCGCATTTCACCCATCTCTGGCTTGTCAGCATTGGGATTAATCTCTGGCTCATCCTCGCTGTCAACAGTGTGATTGACGTTGAAGGTAATGACTACCTTTTCTTTGTCTGACTGCTTGACTAGTTCCACCTCGGCGCCGGTAAGCTGTACGCTGAAGCCCTCCAAGGTGGTAGGCACAGTTTTGCCCTTCTGCACCTTGCGCTCGGCAATAATCTCCTCAGCAAGGAACTCTACCAGCTCACGCTCGCCTATTTAGAATTAAAAACAAATTTTTATTATAAGAATTTCATCAGCAGCACGTTTTTAAGGTTATGTAACCGTAAGTAAAACATGCCCCTGATCTCTAACCATTTTGAATGGAAAATTACCTTTGGTGTGGACATTGCAGCCACAGGTGCAATTAAGGCTGGGCTTGTGCACATTCAACACAGTAACATGGTCACCAGTCAGCTCCGCCGGCTTCTTGGTCATATGCCACAAGCTGCGGGCAAAATCACGCTTGCAAGCTCCAGTTGCAGCGGTGGCCAAATTGGCGAAACGCAATGTTGCAGTCTTTAGAGAGTTCATTTTGTTATATAATGCTTTAGGTATTATACGCGGCTTGCTACAAAGATTGGAAACGGAAAATGTGTTGCAACTTGAAAGCGTAATTGGGATGAGGGCAATATCGATTAAAGGGAAGTCGATAACGATGTTGTTGGTAAAATGTGACGAGATATGGCAACTCCAACAAAATTCTTTTGTTTTAGTTCATATTTTTGAGGATTATGACTGAAAACATTAAGGAAAAGCTTGAACTCGTGGTTGAGGATGAAGATGCTGAGCCGGCGCAATTACATCCCTGCTGCCCACACGGCCCAACACTGCTGTTTTATCGCCAGACCCCTAACGACGGTTACTTTGCCTGCTCTGCACATCGTGACCGCAAACTGTGTAATTTCCGCATGGAAAAAAGCGATTGGAACTACAAGCATAGGCAACCGCTACTGGTGGGGAAGTATCCCAATGCAGTGACTTCTGATAAGGTGTATATAGATCCTACGAGAGAGTTGGAAGCATTATCTCAGGATCAAGTGCATGCACAGTACTTTTTCGATGACAAAACGCTGGAGTTCTTTGAGGATCAATTCACAGCGCTTAAAATTGAGTAAGTTTATGGTTAAGCAGCTTGGATGTTTAATATCTTACTGCCTTTAGCAAAGTCGTCTGCATGGGCACACCACGTCTTCATTTCCATTTACGACGCACTGGCAACATAAAAAGCTTCCTACTTGATTTTGATGAGCGCTTTGCTGAACATCTGAATCCACAGGAATTCTGCCTTTATAACATGTGCAATAATCACTTTTTCTACAAACGCCAGCCATTTGAAATGTTTCTCAAATGCAAAAGGTGAGGTATTGATCATATTTTGAAAGCCGTTACTAATTTATAAGCATTTCAGTCAGGAACGCTTGTTAATTGTAACGGATCCGCCTTTCGGCTGTCGCACTGAGCTTATAGCCCACACGCTTCGCAGCTTAAGACGACTGCATAATGATCTCAATGAACTACCTGTTAATACGCCGCTGTCCATATTCTGGGTTTATCCTTATTATATGGGCAACTACATTAGAAAGGATATGCCAGAGCTAGCTGCCTGTGACTACAAGCTAAACTACACTAATCACGAAAGGTACACAAATGTGGGTCCCTCAAGTCGGTCTTATGGCTCGCCTGTGCGCGTTTTTACCAACGTGCCGCTAGAGCTGTTGCAGCTGCGAGAGGAGCATGGCTATAAGTTCTGCGACAAGTGTCAACGCTATACTGCTTTGGAGAATACGCACTGTGAGCGCTGCAACAACTGCTCCTCGCTGAATGGTCAAACATACAAGCACTGCACCAGCTGTGATATCTGCGTTAAGCCCAATTATGTCCACTGCACAAAGTGTCGACGATGCAGCCAGCGCGAGGGTCACAACTGCGAGCTTTATCAGAGCAAGCAACATTGCTGGCTCTGCGGTCAACTGGGACACATTGAGACAAATTGCCAGGTGTGGCGCATGATGCAGCGCTGGCAGAGAAAGCGAAAGCAGTTCCAACAACAGGGCTGTCTTATCTGTGGACAGAGCAAACACAATGAGCGCAAATGTCTACAGCGGTATAAATACTTCAAAGAATCGCACTTTATGGGACATACTGTTATCATGCCCCGCCATTTATAGCCAAATACACGCCGATATTGAGCACATCTACCGTTTTATATTATTTAACAGAGAATACTTGCAGGGCTGTAACAAAGTGCCAATGTTCCCAATAATAATAACTTTTCAATTGTTGACACTTTTGAAAATTTAGTAATGCGTCGGGATACGGCGCAGAATTAATGCACATGAACACGTCCACCATAAATTGTGGAATGCTTACTTTTTGGAAAAAATTATGTATACAATTTAGTTTTTATGATTTAACGACGGGTAACTTAAGCTTAGACAATTAATTAATTTCAAGTGGAAAACACCAATGCCCCAACCAACGGAATGCAGTAGCAACAGTGCCAGCAGCGGCGACTGTTCATTTGTTGTTGTTATTGTTGAAGATGTCGTTTTGTTAAAAAATCTGATGACGTCGACATTTTAGGGTCGCGTTTCGTTCGTTGAGGTGAAAGTATTTATTTGCTACGATGAAAAATGTCTATGAGCGGTTGTATTTGCCCCAGATGTGCAGCATGAAGACCGATGCAATAAACAGCAACGACATAACCAAAACTGGCACGGGTCCACTGCATTTAAAAAGGATACACATTAGTTGAAGAAATCAGTGTTAACTTCGTATAACTTACACTTTAATGCCGGGGGAATCGTCTGTGTAGAAACGCCACATTCCGCCGGTGCCTGCACCGCCTGGAGCACGACTCCTGGCCGCCGTTGTCGTTGTTGTCTTGCGTTGTTTCAGTGTGCTGCCACCGCCAGCACCAGCGCTACGTGGCGCCGACAATTTGCTGGGCGAGCGAGAGCCGCTTCCAACGGAGGTTGAACTAGCAGGAGCAGGCTACAATTGCACGCACACAACACATGGTTTATTTATTTGTTTAACTAACACTTTCAGCTGCAACTACTTACCATTTTAATTTATGTTTAATTTTATTAACACCAGTAAGTGCACTGAGTATCGACTGTGCTGTTTGCTGACCTGGAAAATGTTGAGAGCGTTGTTAGTTTTGACAGTTCTTGTAGTCGTGTTCCACGTCACCTGCCAATCGAGTAAATTTGACAGCTCGTATTCGATAGCACGCGCGTCAGCGCAATGTCAGTGGGACCATTTATTGTGTTGCCAGTTTTTCATATAAATCGAACATTTGCAATATTATTAATATGTTGCCATAACTCAATTTATTTAAGCTGCAGCACTACAAGGATATAGATTTGCATTTTTATTGACTTTGTTTTATTTTATTGATATAAGGACGATTGCATCGAAGGATCGATAGCGATAGTATCGATACTGCCTTTGATGTATGTGCAGATAACCGCAGCAACTCTATTATTTTTCGCGTGCGCAATATTTTTATCTTTGTGAAGTTCTTTCGTTAATTAATATAATATTTGGTGTTGCGGCTTGAGTTTGTAGCGCCGTTACTATGGTGCCCAAATTCTTGCTTATAGCCGACCCATAAATTGTAAATACAAAGCGCACACAAAAAGAGAAATTTTTAAACAACCAACTTAAAGTTAGCTACAGCTAATAAATATGGAGGATATTGAAATAGAATATTTAGACGAATACAAAGATATAGTGCTGCCAGGTGATGCTCAATATAATTATAATAAGCGCATGTACTTGTGCAAGTTGCAAATTATTAAATTAAACATTAAAAACAGGCATCAAAACAAACGAGGGACGCGCAGCGCCAGCGACGTCAACATCAAGCCAAGCTAGTTTGCGCTACAGTCGGCAGAGACGTTTATCGTCTGATTCGAGCGGGTCCTCATCCATTGATGCGGACATTTTTAAAAAGCTTTTTGCTGGGAAACCATTTAACGATGAATTAACAAATATATGTATGTAATTAATGTAATAAATATATACTTGCAATTTCTAATAAATTTATCTACAAATAGCTAGCAGCTCTCGTTTGCAGCGACGCTCAAGTTCCACTTCAAGTGATGATTTGGGTAAGACTTTCTTTTTTAAGACTTCGTAAAATAATTGTTTAATGGAAATTGTTTTTGTTTCATAAAAGGTGAAGCGTTGATGCAGCCTGTCAAGCCTAGCAACAAATTACCAGCGAATACTGTGAAACGCGCGCCTAAAACAGTTTCTAACAGAGGAAACACTTCTGGTGCAAAGAACAAGACTGATAGTTTCCTTGAGTCAAAGAAACAGAAGTCTATAACCATTATAAAGGCTAATAAGGCAAACCTTAAGCCAGGCAAGAACGAACCAAAAAATGATCCACTTAGTAAGTAAATAATATACATAGCTAGTAGATCAATTAATAACTATAAATATTTTTGCAGATTTGCAAGAACTCGAAGATGATACAGATAACTTTTATGACTCTGAGTCGGATGACGGTATGCTAAGGGATAGCAGACAAGTTATTGATATATCAACGGACACCAACACAAACACGACAATTGTATCGGGTAAGTCGTTGTTAAACTATAAGTTCGATACTGCCAGCCGTCTGATAATATTCATAATATGCGTACACAAATACGTGTAGACACTGTGACACCCGTGGTTTCCGAAGACGAGACCCAACAGCAGCAACAAGAGTGGCGGCAAGAGCAGCTTCTATCATATTTAAATAATTTAAGTAGTGCCGAGACGCCGCCATCTCATGAAAAATACATTCAGAATAGGAATAGGGATAGTAACGAACATAAATCAACATCATCGTCTAAACGCAAGCAGGTTAAAAGCAGCACCTCACCTAAAAAGCACTCAGTACCAGGTATGTTCTATCCATGTGCTTTTTCTTATCTGAATTTTTCAAATTCATCGCAAAATGTACCTTACTCTTGCAGATGAAAAGCAGCCCAGCGAAAAAAGCCACAGCAAACGGCGTCTGTTCGATGGGTCTGACAAATCGCTTGATGGTCTAGACTTTGTAGACGATAATTTAACATATGAAACAGTTGAACGCTCTAGCTTAAATATTGCTGAAGAAATTAACAACATTGATGCAGAGCTTCAAAGTCGCTCCGGCTCCAAACCACGCAGTATTTCCTCTACACGCACGTCCTCTAAATCGTTAAATAAAAAGCATGTGCGCAAGCTTACTTACTCCAATGAGCACTTGCATAAAGATAAAGAGCTGATGCAAAAGACTGAACAGCGCAATGCAGAAAGCGACAGTGGTTGCCACAAACGTAAACGCGGCAGACCACCTAAAATCAAGGCTGCGCGTTCGGTTAGTGTGGATAATCAAATGTTGATAACGCAACAACCTCCACAGACTGAGTCAAATTTTCCGAACGATAATTTAAAAGAAGAGGAAAAAAAGGCACCGGAGAAAGATCTCGTAGTAGAGCAGCAAACGGATACAAAAACTGAGGATACTAAGCAACTAAATATAATTATAGATAAACCAAAGCGTCGAGGTAGACCACCGAAGATAAAAAAAACAACTCACAGTGAACAACTAACACATGTAGACAATCTATTGAAAAACATGGAAAAAAGTAGCAATGAAGAAACTATAACAGGAAAACTCATACAAAATACTGGTGCCGATAAAGAACTAAATAATGAAAATACAAGAATTGATAAAGATGAGCTTATCTGCCTTATAACGAAGACTACTGAAACAAGTGGGAATGCTAATGAGAATACAATAAACAATAAAAACACAGCAATAGATCTAGCGGCAGACAATGAATGCCAATCAAAAGACAGTATTAGCGTAGTTAGTGAAAAGCACGTAACGAATTTAGGAACAGAAGAGAATGAGTACAAAATGAATGAGAATCAAGTTGGCATTGAACCCCTAAAACCTTTCGATAATTTAACAAACGCCACAACAAAACTATCACTGTCAACATCAGACGGCTTGTCAATCGAGCGTGAGAGCTCTTTTCTGTCAGCAGTTCCATTTTTAGAAACAAGTGACGATAATATAGAATTCTCAAATACATTTTTGGCTGAGAGTGAATCAGATCACCATAGCAGCATTAGTATGGAGTCTTCGCGCAAGCCCAGATTAACGGAACTTGAAAAACTTATGGCTGATTCAAAGGTTGTCTTCAAGAATTTAACAGAATGCAATAAACGATCTTGTCGTTTGAATTTGGAAACAAGAAAAACCGCCCGACCGCGTAGACTAACGCCAAGAACTGGGGAAAGTTTTCCGCCGACAAGCAGTTTGCCACTAAAGAAACGATCTGTTACCAATTCAGATACATCGGAACAAAATGAGCCCAACAATCATGCGGATATAGATACACCTAAGGCTCTGATCAAAGTTGAAGACGCAAGCGTTGAAAAAACTAGAAGAGCTCGCGGTAAACCGAAGAAAGTTAAAAGCGAGTCAACAGCTCCCTTAAGAATATCATCAATAGATAAACTTAATCCATCAAATGATAAATGCAATGAATTGCAAAGCATCGATTGTAACAGCTTCTTTATACGGTCATGCGGGAATTTTCGTGTGTTGATAAAGAGAGAACCTCTTATAGCGAAGGCACAATTAAAATTATCCGCGGTAACGATTGGAGAACAACTGGATACTGTTGCAAAAAATTTGGATAACAATTTAAAAACACCAATAGACTCTGAAAGAGAAACTGAAACTCAGGCGCCGCTAGAAATAACAGAGATAACTTCAAAAGCAACCGAACAAAGTGATGCCAAGGAAACTGATACAATACACATTTTCGCATCTCTTGCGGAAAATATTGCGAATACTACTTCAGTGGCGGATGAACGAATGCCAACTCCAACTGAGGAGATGGAAGTTCAAACTCAAATAGAAGGGGAAGTAACAGTTGAAACTGAGCCAGCTGGTGAAGTGACAGAATTGGAACACTTTGAAACAGCAATTATAGAGAGCGCACAAATTCAAATTGAAACTGAAACCATTGTAGAATCTAAAGGAAAACCATTGGTCGAAAATACAAAGGACTTTGAAGAAAGTGCATCTGGAGTTGAAGGTTTACTTCAAGCTGAAAGCAAAATTGAAATAACTCAAAATACTGAGGAAGTTGTACTAACCACACAGCCAATGGATGTAGATACAACAGCAGCAGCAACTCAAGAAGCTATTGAAACAGCAGTTGTAACGGATTGTTTTCATTTGGATCATACTAAAGTGGACGCTTTAGTTGACAGTCCATACTTTTTCCAGGGTTTTCTGGACACTCAAAGCATGGATGCTGCAAGTAATGATGTACAGGAAATTACAACAACTCCTGAAAGTCCATCTGAAGTTAGACCTTCAACTCAAGCTGAAAGTGAAATTGAAATAACTCAAAATACTGAGGAAGCTCTACTAGCTACGCAACCAATGGATGTAAATAGAACAGAGACAGCAACTCAAGAAGCTATTCAAACAGAAAATGTTTCTGAGAGTGTTTACATGGAACCTTCTAAAGAGGATGCTTTATTCCACAGTCCATATATTTTCCAAGGTTTTCTAGATAATCCACAAAATTTTGAAAATGAAGTGGAGAAAGCTCAAACGAGTGCAATACCCCAAACTAGTATAGAAGATGCGTTGGCAGTGATTGAAAATGCAATTGATGAGCAACTTGCGTCAAATGATACCAAGGAGGAAAGTGCAACTTTTTCCCAAGGCATTCTAAAAGAAGCTAATATTGTTGAAAGTGAAGTGGAACAAGCTAAAATAGCTTTATTAGCCCAACATATTCTTGAAGATGCTTTGGCTCAAGGCACATGCATTGAAAATGAAGCCAATGAGCAAATTGCATCAAGTGCTGAGTCGAATAAGACTAAGGAGGACTTTGTAGAAACTGCAAATGTAATGGAAACTGCAACTGATATAGCTGTTGTTGCTACTGAGAAAATTTCTGAATGTGTTGAAGCTGATACAGAAGTTGAAGCTTCTGCTGGAATTCAACCTGAAAGTGTTCAAAATACAGAGCAGCCAATGGATTTAAATCAAGCGGTGGCAAATGAAGATGCTATTGAAACAACGAGTGTCACAGCGAGTGTTGATAATGATAATGATAACCATAACAATGTAGATGAGAGCTCGAAGCAATCGCTGGACGAGTCTGAAACGGATATCAAGCAACTACATGGTTAATAGCTTATAAACAATTAGTTTCTTATACTTTAAAGCTCTGTTAATTATGCTCTCTAATTATTAATTTTTCTATTTCTTTAGCTTTGCCAAAACAAAAGTATATGCTGGAAAGCAAGCCAAAAATAAGCACGAACAACAAAAATGGTACAGTGTCGTCGATAAAACACTTAACCAGCAGTAAAGCGGGTAAGCCAGCCTTTAATGCATTTAAAACAATGATATTTAATATAATATTGTATTTCTTAGTGCCACGACGCATAGCGCATGTAACGGAAGCAGAGCAAACACCAACAAAACAACTTAAGTTAGACCAAAAAGAGGAGCTCAAGAAGCAAATCATAACCGTAAAGTCCAACTCAGGCGCTTTATTACCCAGCGGTGAAAAGGCGCGTCACACAGTTATTATAACAAAAACTCCAAGCAAAGATGTCAACAAGTTTGCATTTTTGAAACAATCAACTACAGCAGCTACACCCTCCGCAGCGGAGGGAATAAATATCTCTGTCTCGGTAATGGACAATGCGAGCAAGCAGCCGGCTAAGAAGAAAGCTTTAACGCAGGCGGAAACATCGCGTATGCTATTAAGTGGTATTTCAAAATTGAGAGACGAAGTCCAGCAAACGGACAGAAAAACATTTGAGATTATAACAGAAGCAAATTTGGCAACAGTTGTTCAGAAAGGCAAAACCATGGCACTCAAAGCAAGAAAGCAATTGAGCAAAGAAGCAACAGTAATTTCTATTTCACCACAAAACTTGCCACAAGCAAGTACTAGTGCTAAACCGGTGGCAGTGCCAAAACAAATGGCCAAGCATACAAAGGAAGTGGCAGCTGGCAAAGCAGAGCAAATTCAATTGGGCAAGAATACGAAGCAGGTTGAAGCTGGCAAAGCAGAGAGTTTGAATCCCAGCAGAAAGTCTATGCCTGTACTCGCACAGCCTAAGAAAATCACATCACGCAAGTCGGAGGCAGCTGTGACCAAGAGTGTGCCTGTTGTCGAACAAGAAACAAAGACTGTTGGCCCACGGAAAGTGCTGCCTAAATCGAAAACTGCAACCAAAGTTGCAAGAACAACAGCTGCAAGCAGCCCAGAGACAACCAAGCGCGTTATACGCATAACTAAAGCGCACTTGCAAGCTGCAACAACAGCTGATTCACCCGAGTCTGATGTTACTTATGAGCCACCTTCACGTCCAACAGTTGGCAGGCCACCGAAAGTATACACCAATCGTAAGCGTAAGCTGCAGACAACGCAGCCAGATGAAGAGCCTACAAGCTCAAAGCGCGCCAAGGAGCAAAGTGCAACTGCAACTGTTGCTGATGTTGCTATTGAAACTGCAAGGCCAGCTATAGCATTCCCCATTGCTATAACAGCCGCCGTGCCAGCTAATCTTCAAGAAGAACCACAGGCAATCGTAGAAGCAGCAACAACTTCGGCCGCCGCAGTAGTAGCAACAGCTCCCGCAATAGCAATACAAGTTAAGCAAATCAAGTGCCGCAAGCTACGCGTTAGGCTCAATCGCAGCATCTGTAAAAAATGGCAGCTGCAGCAAAAGGCATTGTTAGCGTCTAGAGCAGCAGCAAAAGCGGTGCCCGTGCAGTTGACACAATCAGTTTGTGTACCAGCGCCTGTTCTAAGCAAAAAGCCACCGGTAGTAGCCAAGGCGGTGCCATTGCCTGTGCCGCTGCCACCGCTGGAAGTCAAAACGGAACCAGAAGCAGAAGCGGAGACTGAGCAACAACCGCAACAGTTGCCAGCGTCGGAGGCAATTTCAGTGCCTCAGCTTGTGCCCATTGCTATAGCAGCGCCTGTGACGGCGCCTCCACAACCGCAACGCTTGACCAGCAGCGCTATTGCCCAAACTCCACCAAGCAGCAGCCACATACCTTCGGCAACTATCACCAATGATGAGAACACATTTGGAGGCACAAAACTGTTTTCATTTCTGTTTCCCTCACGTTGTCAGCGCTCCCATGGCCAAGTGGCACTGGACAATTGTTGTCCAAATCTGGATGGGCCCATGCTGGCTATTGATCCCACGCGTCTGCACTCCAAGGTGGAGGCGCCAGTGCTTGAGCTACCACAGTACATAGTCATAACCACCAAGATAATATCCAAGCAGGATAAGGAAGTGATACCGCCTAAAGTGCGTGCCAAACTGGAGCAGTTGCATTCAAGTGCAGCAAAAGCAACAGCTCCAGCAACTGCTGCCATTGATACGCCAACAGCAACAACAACAACACCAGCAGCAACAACGACACCAACTGTAGACACGCCTGTTTGTCGCACTGAGCCTACGCAGCCATCCAAACTTGACCGACTGTCCAAGCAGCTGCCGCGCGGCACCACCTTGACCATGAAGCAACATCCACCGCCCACTGCCGCATCCACGGCTGTGGTAGCTCCGAATGCTACCAGTTTGCCGCCTGGTTTGCTGCAGCTGCCGCCCATATGCCCCACAGACAAGCAGCGCGGGGAGCTGCAAACACGCGTGCAACTGTTTGACTTAGTGCTGCAAGGATTAGCGCAACGTGCAAGCGCGCTAAGCGTCGCAGAGCGCACCAGCATCATCGAGAGCATTGTGAAAACAAGTACGCTGCTGCCCATCGATGTCGATGTGGGCACCAAGCTGTTGGAGAATTATGTTTACTATGTGAACTCCGTGACCAATACAGTGGCGCCACAAACATTGCCGCAACGTCCCGCTATTAACACTACGCCAGCTGTCGCCAGCGGCAGCAATAACTCAGTACTGCCCTTGGCCAAGCCAGCGCCCAGCAAGGTAGCCATTGTAGGACGTCAGTTGCCAGCAACGACGTCAAGTCCAAGTTGCCTGCCACCAGGCAAACGTCCCGTTTACGATAAAGACAAAAATATCATTGGCTATCAAACGAAATCGAGCAAGCCGGCCTTGAGCGTAACGCCGCAACATTTGGCTGCCTCAAACAGCAACAGCACGCCCATGACCATAAGAATCTCTACTTGCGAGCAGCTGAATAATGCTCAAGCTCAAAGGCTAACTCTCGCCGGTGCTCCATCCAGCAGCAACCAGGTGAGCCACTCGGCCCTAAGTTTAGTTGGAATTCAAATTAATCGTTTTTCGTATTTTACAGACTGCTACAGCGCGTAGTTCCACAGGTAGCTCTGGCCTTGCCATGAACTTGAACACACAAAGAACAACAGCTCCACCCCAGAGTACAACAACCAATGCTCCAAGAATCCCAACCGTACGGATAGTATCTAGAGCAGGTCCCTTGCTTACGTCTACCCCCCTCACATCCACAGCGGTTGGTGCTGCTCAAAACAACACCCGCCAGCAGTTTTTCGTTAACCCCGTCTTATCGCAGTCGGATGAGTGCATCCTGCCAGATCCTGTGGGCAGCGCGCCTGCAGAAATGATTAAAGATGAAGTAGAGGATATTGAAATTATAGAGTAAGGAGTTTAACTGTATGAAAATATAATTGAACAGAACAGTAACCAATCTTTGAAAAGTATTGTAAGTTACTTTAAAATACATTTAATTATATTGTATTTATGACAAAAGCATTAATACTAACACACACGTAGAAGAGCTGTATTTTGTTAAAATTTAGAATAGTTTACTTTTTTTTTTGTCAATCTAAGCGTTTTGGAATATAACATGTTATTCTAAAAAATTAATTATAGAATGTTACTACAATATTATAAACTGAAAAAAAAAACACATTAATGCGTTCGTTTGTATTAATAATGATAAAATTTAATAAAGGTAATGGCTCTTTGAAAAGTTAATACTATCGGCTATTTTTACTTTTGGTTATCGATAGCTATCGCACTCTATGCTAGTTGGACTCAAACGCTAAGCGATATGTCGCAGTTGGACTCATTGGCCTGAATGGGACTTATCGGTTTGAATTGGATTGTTTTGAATTTACTTTTTATTATCATTGTCTTGTTGTCCGTGTCCGAGTGCGCGCGCGTTCTTTTGCACTTGTTCGCGAAAGAAGAGAAGCGAATAAATATCGGATTCAAACATAATTGCAGTAGATTTGTGTTCAAAATATAGTAAGAGCAAGTTAATTTTTTTTTGTTTATTAAAATCGGATGGCGGTCGAAATAAGCAACTCACTTTTAACGCTGCAGCCGGCTGTGGATGGGGATGGAATGGCTCCATCGCAGACGCAGTCATTCCACTGGCAATTGGAGGACTATGCATATTTTGCCAAATGTGGCGAGATAACAACATCGCCGGACGTATTGTGCTTTGGCTTCAATTGTAGCTTTTGTCCGGCCATTTGTTTACAATTCTCCGTATTTATGGATCATATACGTGGTCATCATATGCAGGATATGCGCCGGCGCTACGAGTTGACAGATGAGAAAACCGAGCAAACAACGCAAACGGATTTGGACTTAAGCTTGATGGACTTGCACAAGGACAATAACAACGGGTATCGGCAAATAGAAGCAGCAACAACGTCAACAACAACAACAAATGAAATTACAGCAGTGGCCACAACAAACGCGCGCATTGATAAACGCATTAGGAAAATAACAACAACAAACTGGCCTGAAACGACGGCGGGGGGCGCAGCTAACTTGGCGCTATTGGACATGGACTTGGGCCTAGAACTGATGAATTTGCTGCCACAGACAAACAACAACAGCAACAACACGGGTGCAACAACAACAACAACAATGTCGATGACGACGACGACACCAGCCGAAATAGACTTCGTTTATGTTATGGAAAATCCATTACCACCCTCACCGCCGCCATCAGCTGACATTTCGATGGCTCTGCCGCCGCCAACGTCTGCGTTGACGCAGCCGCAAACGCAAGCGTTAGTTTCATTCGAATTGTTGGCCCCCAGCTGCATTGGCGGCGGCACGCCTGCATTTGCAACAACAACAACAACAACAACAACAGCAGCAGCAGCAATGCTTGAGGCGGGCTCTGGCTGCGCCGTTGGCCTAACCACTCCTCCTCGCTATGAGACGCGACGCGTGGTAAGTCAAATGTTCACTCTTGACTTTTTCTGCTGTCCGCCTGTGTGTTTGTCCGTCCGTCTGCCCGACATTGCGCCATTTTGCTGTTGCTAATGTTGCTATCGCTGTTTTTATTTTTCTTCTATATGTTTTTCTTTTTTGCTGTAATGCAAAAAGGGGTTTCCGTTGTTCTTGCTGCTTCTTTGTAAACACAAACACAATGTCCGCCCCGACAGTGGCCAACAGGGGCGACCTTCAAAATAACGGCGCATTAACAGCAACAGCAACAGCAAGTGAAGCAATGGCAATGCCAACGTCAACATTGCCACAAAATTGTACTAAGTGTGTCGCATTTGTATTCCAAATAGCCCAGCATGCCCTCAAAGTAAACAACTCAAAGGGTATGCGCAACTTTATCTGTACAAAATTTAAATATTTACCCAAATTAGTTTAAAATTCTATATTTGTCTTTACGAGCGCTGGACGAGAATTTAAATTTGCTACAATTGGTGGAAGCTTAAAGTGTAATATAGTTAAAATTGTCTGCTATATACTTTGCAAAATATGCAGTTAAAGAATATTTAATTTAGCTTTTTAAAAATGTAATATATATCTATATAGGGTATATTTTAGTCGCATTAAGTACATACACTGCTTGTTTCGTTTGTTTATTATGCATATTGTCCACTGCTCGCTAATCCCAACACTCACAAACACATGACCCACCCCTTTCCACAATTTCCTTTTGCCCTGCTGCTGCCATAGACAATGCAGAGAAACAAAATTTTGGAGACTGGGCCAGACAGTTCATCAGCTCCACGAGAGATTGTCGCTATTTTTACCACGTAGCCGAAAAAGCGACGCAGTAATTTTTTGTTTTCCTTTAGACTTTTTGGCTTTTCATTTGTTTTCTTTTTCGTACACAATTATTTGTGGAAATATATAGCAAAAACAACAATATTTGTTGCTTTTCATAATAATTTATGTGCCAATACAATAAATCTAAAAAAAAAGAGAAAAAAAATGCGTGTGGGAAAATCGTCGCTAAAATTTGGGACACAAACATACGTTTGGACTCGTTTTGGAAGTTTTGTTTATTTTGATTGCGTTTTTGGTTGCGACAAGTAACTTTCAATTAATAATAAAAATCAACTGTGCAATGATTTATAGGCTATAAGCAATTAAAGCTACATATATTTTATAGACTGTCTGTTGTTAAGAATTTAATAATTGTTAACGATATGTATATTTAAATAGGTGCGTTGGCTTTTCAAAATTATATGTATTCGGCTGACAATACATATGTTTGCTATAACTTTTCTCAAATAATTTTTAGCTATAAAACAAGCATACAAATCTTAATTGCTTTTGTTTTATAAATATATTTATATAGCGGCTACAAATTTAAAAATTACTTTGAGCTAAATATATTTCAATTACTTTGCATGGCTGAGACTGGCATAAAATATTTAATATAATTTAACGCGTTCATCTATATATGTATGTAGTAATATCTGAAGTCTATTTTATGATTACATTACGATTTTATTTGTGAAAATGAGGCGGGCGGCTGCCTGTGAGAGAGCCGGTATATAAATACTTAAATTTTATGAGCGTTAAATGTTGTGTGCCAAAAGTGAATTTTTCGTTGTGGCCTGGAAATTTACAAAACCAAACGCGGGCGGTTTATAAAATTGCCCGAGATGCAAACAAGTTAATGACAGGCTTTTAAAAAATGTTGAAAATGTTTTCCCAACTGTCATTGTGAGAATCGCCAAATATGTTTGTGCTATAAATCAAATCAAAAGCAGATAACACGACGCGCCTGAGGCCATTGCCATTAGTGCTATTTGGCTATATAGTATAGGCCAACTTGTGTGTGTAGCGTCTATATTGTGGAAATACAATTTGTTGATATACAGCACAATTTTTGTACAATTACGTGCATTGACTATGTTTCCATTTGTTAAGCAGTTGCGGCTGTGTGTGCTCTATATAATTTTTATCAATACTATGGTTAAGTCTGCTGTGCCGGTTGACGTTGCTATACTATTATCTATAAAGCGCGAGAAAGTAAACAAGCGAGCAAAATTATCAAAAGATTCGATTAGGTTAACATGTTGTATACACTGCCGCACAGTGGTTGCAAGCCAATTGATAACTGCCGAAATTTAATATTTAATTAAATTGCAAATAGTTTGGTACAGATCTGCAAGATAAAAATGCATGACGTACAAAGTATATGAAGCACTTGAGGTAAAATTCCAAGCAGATCAGACAGAGATTGTTATGTCTGCAGTTAGGCTTATTTTTTTTATAATGTTTTTTTGCAGCTCAATCATTGGTGCTGTTTGTTTTATCAGCGCTCGTAAAACAATTTCGATTTGTTATAGCTAAATAGTTAGTCAGCGTATTGAGTATGTGGACTAAGTGCGATAAGATGGCTGCGTGGTGCCTAAGCAGGTTTTAATGTACATTTAAACACCGGTAAATTGTTAATTTTTTTAAGCACTTGTCATAAAAAAGTAAAAACCTATCGCAACAGTTTGAATTGAGCGCATAAATCAACCGAACATACTCGAGTGCATAAAAATTGAAATGCTGTCTGATAGCCTATATAAGACATATGACTCTATCGAGCACGTGATTTATATACCCCACAACTCGTTTTATGCGCACGCTAAAAAGCCCAAAAAAATAGAAAATGTATATGCAAACAAGTCAGCTGCATTTATTAACATGTTTAATTATAACTTTTTATTTTACACCCACGCTGCGAGCCGCTGATCAATCAGCTGATTTAAACTTGTCTTTATAGTTAGTCTAATTAAATTAATGACGCCTGGCCGCACTGTCACAAGACACATTGTCTTGTCATTATTATTATTATTATTTGCCTTAAGTTTTTCCTTAGCATTAATATGTTAATAGCATTGCATTAGTTGTTGCCCCGCCGCGGAAATTGATTGCAGCGCATACACTACTTAGCGCCTTAGCTCTTACGTTTGATTTTGACTTTGCCGTTGAGTGGCGGGGACTAGCCTATGGATCGATGGGCAGACTAAAGCCAAACCAAACGCATACGTAATACTAGGTTACGCTACCCTCGTACAACACACACGTGTATTTCAGTGTGTGTGTGTGTCTGTGTGTGTTTTTTATGTCTCAGTAGCTTGCATGGAAATTGCTCACGTTGACTATACAAAGCATACAAGTCTCGTGTTTTTAACCACTGTTGATAATTATAGGCGCATAGTGTATGCTAGACTATAATTTTGCAAACGTAGGATATATGTATCTTAATTTTCACAGCGTACATTGAGTCAGCCTAAAGGTTCTGATAACGCTCAGTTGCTCCTTTGGCGATCTACTCAAGAGATTCGAGTCAGCTAAAGTGATCAGAGATAATTCAGCACTTCCGTTTCTAATGGTTGCTTTTATTTAGTTATACCTGTAGCTGCTGACTAGTGCATACAACGACCCACAATCTACAGTTTTTACTTTCAAAGTCGTTGGATTTATTTACTGATATTGTAACCTTCTACTTTTCCACTTAGTTCGCTATTAAGTTTCCCTAGGAAAGGCAATTGCATTTAATCTATAACTTACACATATACATAACAAATTATTAGTTGTAAATGTTGTTAAGCCTTAAAGTTATTTTTAATCACTATAAATTATATAAGAATTAAATTGATTACAAAATTAATTGTACAATTTTTTTTTTGAATACAAAGTAACTTTTAAAATAACTAGCATATTAAGTAGCAATATTTTTTACATTTTCATGCTTTTCTTCAAATTTATTAAGCATAAAGCCATAAATTTAAATAGGAATAACACTTGAGCTTAGGGTATTGCCTTAGCTCATCAACTCGTAGCACTTTCTTTTAACTCTTGCATGTTTAGTATCGCTTTTGCTTTATAGTTTATACCTGCGTTTATCTTAGGCGCATGTATAGTATAAAATTATTTGTTTTATGACACATTTGTTGTACACTCGTTTCTCATATTTTTTATAGCATACAAATGTGCGCCGATGAAAAATATCTGCTACTTGTTCAACTTCAATTTTGTTATTTGTGAACAAAAACTATTGTTAATTGCTAAACTGTCTGTAGTTTGCGCTTATGTCAGTGCCAGACTTTGAGTATTTAAGCCAATTTTTTTTTTATATACGAAAGTTAGCGTAGCTTTTAATGCAACTTAATTTTAATACAAACGACGACAGTTTGACACCATTTGTTTTTAGGCCAATGCTTTATAATGGTATTAAACGTGTATTAATGGCATTAACATGAATCTTTTATTTACAAACACATACACACACACACACGCATACAAAGACAGACAAACAGACACTTGAATAGACAAACACCCGCACCTAGTCACGCATTCCTTTTAGCGCTCGCGTTCTAATTGTCACCCCCACGCCCTTTTAGCTGGTGTTTTAGTTATGTTTTAGCTCTTGCTGCCTGCGACTATGGCCAATCGAACTGATAATTACCAATTGGCTACGCAGCGCATGAAAATGTTCGCTTGATTAATTTGTGGTCTACGCAGAGCAATTCAACTGGACAAAGAGTTGTCGTCATCGAAAGGAATTGATTGCGTAGCCCCACATACCAATACAATATATGTATATAACATTCCGCTAGAGTGGCAAATGTAATAAACAATCATTTCCAATTGAGCAGCAGCAGCACAGCAGCTGTAGCTTACAACATATAGAACGCTACTGCTAGCGATAAGTCTTGCATTTTTTTTTTTTGGAACAATGACGCAACGCCCGGACGCTTATCAGTAGAAAGTATTATTAACGCCAAAAATGTTATATAAGTCAGAGATTAGCATTATTTGGTGCACATATTCGAAATGCCATTGGACTAACACACAATTTTCTAGAGCAATGCTTAAAGCGCTTTTCCAACTTGTCATATTTTCTGCATTTTTTTGCAGTTCTTAGCCCTCAGGCTTTATTTGGTTTAGCTGTTTGTGTTAGAGATAGCGTTTAAAATAGAAATTACGCTGCGAGGGTTGCGAGATAAGTAAAAATACATTCTTGAAGCTCACAAAATGCTAAAAGCAAAATAAAATTAAATAAAAGTGTAGGCATTTAAATATATTACTTTAGTATTAAACATACATTTAAAATTTAAAAAATATAAAGCATTTAAATCAGAATTTAGTATCAGAATATATTACTATATAAGTTAAGCAATATTTATTAAAATTTTATATATAAAATAATATCATTAAAGAAAACATATCTAAGCAAAAGAGTATGCTAATGCCATTTAAATTAAAATAAATAAATATTTTTAAAATAAGTAAAGTAACATTAATATTTAATACAACAGCATTTGAAATCAATTTGCTATTTAATTTCATTGCTATTTTTAATGCGTTTAGTTATGCTTTGAATTTTGAAACCTTACAAAACTTGAGTGGCAGCTCTCGGCTTTAACAATGTTGCCTGCCCCTTTTGCCACACCAAATCAATTCAATTCACAGCCCTATCTCGGCCATCCATCTCTCCCGGCTAGACAGCGCTAACAAGTTGCGACCCCCTTTTTAGTTATTTTCTTTTTCGTATTTTGATTGGTACGCGCATACAGACATGTAAATAAAAAAAGAAAAAAAACTGTAAACTTAACTCGATAAATGGTATGGCGATCGGGTTTCAATTCACTTGAGTTGAGTCTCTGAGCAGACGGCAATATAGCAGCTCATGTTGCTTTCATTGCTGCTGCTGCTGCTGCTGTTTTTTATTGAATTTTTATGCAATTTTGTTAACTGGATCAATTATTTCAATTGCGTGCTCGGTAAACAGGCAACACAGCATGACGCACAAAGGCCCAACAAACGGTCAAGCCCCTTGCAACAGACAATATAGACTACATGCCACTCCCCAAGTTTTGCCAATTCACACTCTTGTGTTTGGGGCCCTTAGAATATGAAATGTTGCTGCTCCAAAACATTGCACGTCATCAAAAACTGACTTTCAGCCTTTTGTGCGGCACACGCTCTGCAAATTGTGCGCGCCTCTTTCGCAGGCAAAGGAAATAAACAAAAAGCAGCTGCTCGAGCGCTGCCATTTGCTGTAAACTGTTTACACACACACACACACACACACACACGCACACACAAACTAACTGTATAGTTAAACAGCAGGCCTGCCCACACACTTGTGCCCCACCCACACCCCACTGCATAACTCTTGACACAACGACTCGCATATTTTGCTTTCCACCTGGCGAACCTTTGTCAAAGGCCACAAAACTTTGCAGCTCACACACACACACACATGTAAACATTTTAATAAATAGCTAGCCATAAAATTTGTTAGTAGGGTCGAGCTTTACTGCATTTAGTGTGATTTCTTCTGCTTGAATTTAAAGTGTACTAATTTTATTACTTTTGTGTTTTTCTCTTTTTTTTTGCACACACACAAATTGTTAGCAGCTTTGGGGCGCTTGGCTTATTTAATTGAGGTCACGGTTCGGTTCTTTAATTAACGACAGTGGCGTAAATTAGTTTTCTCTTCATTTTGTTATTCGTGTGGTTAGGTCAAGGATTGGCTGCCAATCAGTTTACTCAACACGCCATTTGGCTATGCATTGAATGCTTTATTCACACTCCTCCCTCTCGATTTTAAACACAGTCGAATTTAAACAGCTGTGTATGCTTTAGATTTGTTTTCGCTCAACTCCAGCGCGTATCGTAAATTTGATTGCAACAATTATTAAGAATCGAACAAAACAATAAAATTAAGTTTAAAGCGCCAGAGCAACAATTGTAGCACTTGTTGCCTTAATTCAAGACAATCAGGCGACAACTTCAATTTGCGATTATGGCCCACACACACACACAATCACAGCGAGCTACAGGCAAATCATTTGTTATTCAGGCATATCAAGTGCGAACCGGTTAATACTGCAACTTAACAAATAAACCAATCGCAAATAAAAATTAAAAGCAAAATATCAATTTGTGCCTCCAGTTTGCGGCTGCGGGTAACAAGCGTGAAGAAAATGTTTCATAGATTTCAAGTAATTTATGTTAATTGCTGGGCATATTCGTCTGACAACTCATAGATTTCATTCAATAAATTAAAAAACTATCAATTATGTATGTGGCTTAAGCTGTGAATAGTTCAGCTTGATCAATGAGCAACGAATTACGAAATTATTTAATTTGCAATACGCTTTAAAATTAGTAACGATAGTTGGTATTGTTCTAATATGTAGCTAATGCTTATAAACAATAGATTTTCTGATTATTTTATAGTAGACTTGTTATAATTAATTGCAAATAATTTTCCAGTTTCAATCTTCTTCTTTTAATATTATAATATTTTTCTATATTAGGTGTTTTATTTATATATATTTATATATAATTTCTTCAATTTAGCAATTTATTCTTTTAATATTATAATATTTTTCTATATAAGGTTTTTTATTTATATTAAAATTAAAAGAAGAAACTGCAGAATAGAAAGATATAAAATATAAGTATTTCTTCAATTCTGAAGTCCTTCTATTAATCTTATAATATTTTTCTACATTAGGTTCTTTATTTTTTTATTATAAAATTCTGCAGCTTTTAAATTTAAACATTTATTTTCATATATTATTTAAGGTATTTCTGTAGCTTTCTTTTTGTCTGCTATTCCTTATTTTGAAACAAATTAAAAAATTATTCAATTATTATTAAAAAATGTATATTTTTGACTTTTTTATCCAAAATTATTTTTTGAGAGACATTTGGTGTATTATAGAACCAAAATTGTTTCACAGCTGCTCTCAAATAATTTTTGTAGCGTATAAACTATTCGCTCAAGCTTATATTTTATATTTTTGTTGTAGTACTAAGCATGCAGCTGATATTGTATGCCTAGTTGAATTAAAATGGGATTTCTTCGTAAATGTTTTTGCGCAAGCGACAGCAAAAGAAAGAATATTGCCCCCATTACCTGTATATTAAATTTGTTGTTGTTGTTGTTGTTGTGCATTGCGGCATGCCAAACTGATAAAGGGCATTGCGAATGAAACACAAACCAAACAAAAGAGAGTCTTGGAAACTGATCTAGAGTAGCGTGTCGTATGACACACGCAATAATGCCCTTGAATTATTCATAGATTCTTCATTGAATGCGCAAAGCTTATACACATATAAACAAAATTTATATATATTTACATGTGTGTGTGTGTGCGTGTGTGTGTGCGTGTGTGTGTGTTTGTGGGCGTCTTTGCAAACGACAATTTGCCGGCTGCCTTAGCTTAGAGCAAAATCAAAACAACAATAGATAGCTGTATATATATAGCTACGTATATATATGAAGACTGTATACAATGTGCGATAAGCCATGTCGATGACGAGGGCGACTCCGGCGCAGAATTCCAAAGGCCAATAGCCGCTGATATTCGAGCTTTGTTGATATACAAACACAGACAGCGCTACAAGTGTGTGTGTGTGTGTGTGTGGTGGGGCGGGGGTGTAGCGGGACTTTCCCTTTTTTGTAAATATAAACGATCATGTGGCTTTTGTTTGTGCTCGCGCCTTTGCTTATCCGCAAGATACATTTGTATTTACTCTCTCTCTCTCCCTCTCTCTCTCTTTGATTGCAGGCCATGCAGCGCAAACTGGAAGAACAACAGCAACTGCAATTGCAACAACTGGAAGAGCATGTGCTTGAACTGACGCCACCAGCTACGCCGCCCACTCCGTTGCCGCCTCATTCACCCACCAGCAGCGTGGCCAGCAGCATTGACTTGCAGTTGGTAAGTAGCAGCAACAACAACAGCAGCAACACGCACAACAACAACCACAACAATTTGCAATCTAAATCAACAGCTTATATAATATTTATACAGCGCACTCGACGCGAACTGGAGCGCAACCGTGAGTTTGTCAGCGCACTGCTGCTCGCCTACGAGCGCCACGAGAAGCTCTGGAATCCCAAGCATGCACAGTATAAATATAACGCCAAGCGCAGCGTCTACAGCGAGCTGGCTGCTCCACTCCAAGCTACATTTCAAATGCCGCTCAGTGGCAGCGACATCTTTGCCGTGCTCAAGGAGCTGCGTGGACGCTATCGACGCGAGCTGAGCAAGCTGAATGCGCTGGGTGGCAAGTACAAGTCGCGGCTGTGGTACTTTGACAAGCTGCACTTTCTGCGTGGAGTTATAGAGCACAAGCGTGCAGAGCGTGAGGCTAAGGTAAGCACAGTGCTTAGCATAGTTTGCATATATAATTAATAGTTTTATACTTAGAGCGAAACTACAGAGAGCGAGCGCAGCTGCGAGACCGACAATGAATCCACCAGCAAGTCGGCGCAATATCGTGAAGTGCTCAGCTACATCATTGCGGCGTTTAAGCGTCAGGAGTGCTTGTGGAATCCGCAGCACTTGGACTACAACAACTGCAGCAAGCAGGAGCTGTACAAGGACATTGCTGCTGAGCTGCTGGAGGAGCAGCAGTATGAAATGAGCGGCGATCAGTGCTACAAGGAGCTGCAAAAGCTGCGCACGCGCTATCGCAAGGAACTGCGCATGGTTATCAAGCACAAAGGACTCTATTTGCCCAAGCTCTGGTGCTATGATGAGCTGGAGTTTTTGCACAATATACTGCAGCAGCAAATCTTTAATAAACTAAGCAAGGTGCGCTTTACTAGTAGATAATGTAATTCCATTTTAATGTTTAACTATTTTTAGAAAAAAGGCGTCGTCGAAACGCAGCAGCGCACCAAGTTTATACATGCGGCTGCCATAAGCTTCGACAGCGTTGAGGATCAGCTGCAGTTTGTTGAAATCTATCGCAATTATCCAGCGCTATGGGAAGTAGATCATCCGGATTATCGCAGCAATGCGTATCGCAATCAAGCGCTGGCACAAATGCTGGAGGAGCTGAACAACACTTATCAAAGCGCCTACACGCATGCGCAGCTGGAGAAGACGCTGTTTGAGCTGCGCAAGGATTACTCGGCGCAAAAGCGCAGCACGCTCACCAATGCCAGCGGTTGTAGCAGCATTCCGCTGCTGCATGCCAAGCTGGGCGAGTTTCTGGAGCAGAATCTGGGTCCGTTTCGCTGCGAACACTGCCAGCTGCTCATCAAGACCTGTGATCAGTACAAAGTGCATCGTGCCACACACGACGGCACGCAGCCTTTCATCTGCACGCTCTGTGGCAAGGGCTTCCAAATGCCCTGCAATCTAACGGTGCATATACGTCGCCATCGACGCGACTTTCCATATGCCTGCGAGCAGTGCGACAAGCGCTTTGCCACCTCCACCGAGGTGGCCATTCACATGCGCACGCACACCGGCGAGCGTCCGTATATATGTGATCTGTGCGGCAAGTCGTTCAAGACCTGGTCATTCTTTGATATACATCGCCGCACGCATCTCAACCAGTCCACCTTTCACTGCCCCATTTGCGATAAGGGTTTCTATGAGAAGAATCGCTTCACGGACCACATGAATGCGCATTTGAATATACGCAAGCATCTGTGCACGGTCTGCGGCAAAACCTTTACCACCTATGGCAATCTCAAGAAGCACACCGAACTGCATTTGCCTGTTAGAAAGTACAAGTGCAACGCTTGTGGCAAGCGCTTTGCCCAGTTTGCCAGTCTGCGTTGGCATCGCAAGCGGGAGCATAACGTCGAGGCGCACTGCCAAGGCGAGGAGGGGGAGTAGACATGCATACTGTTAGTTTTATGGTCTAATTACTTAGTGTAAGCCACTGTTAACTGTGTACTTCAGGCAGCTACAAGATACATTTGTATCTCATATCCATAGCTACTAAAAATAAATTAGCTTTAAGCTGAGACAACAAACTGTCGACTGTTTTAACTTGTTGCCCACTTTTTAATTTATAAGTTAATCAATTAAATGCAGCTATTACTTATCACTTAAGCTAAGCTAAAGTTAATAATAAACACTTAATTGCTGTTGATAACAGCAATTGCACTTCATAAAAGCCAACAAAGCTAATCTATTTATTTCTTTATTTGTCATGCAATTCTATACATTATCTGTTAAACTGCAAGTGGCATAGAGTTACCAATGTGCCACATTTGTTGCGCCAATTCGATTTCACTAATTTGTTGCAATAAAAACGCAAAATTAATTGCACTAATGACTTGTGTGCAAATAAGCAAAATGCCAAAGCTACAAATGCAATGAACTGTAGCAAACGAAATATAAACGAAGCTTTTGTTTGACTAAGAATCGCAACCAACAAATTCCAAATACTCTACTATTTTGTTTGAATTCACACGTGTCTGCTCATTTGTTTGTTGTGAATAAATAACATAAATTTACTGCAAAGAGTGAAAACAAAACTTTGCACAACAATAAATTGTAAAGTCTTTTCAGCTTTTTTTTTCGCTAGCTTTATGTTTATTTTACAATCTTTATTGTTACCAAATATTTGTGACTAATTTATGCAAGTTTCCTGCACTACACTGGAAACTAATTTATGAGGATTACGATTTGCTTTTATTTATTGCTCCAGCACTTGTACGAGCTTCAAAACTTATAAATTGAAAAAGATTATAGATCATTAAAATGTAATGGGTCAAAATTTTAGATTTCTTTTGCCACTTTAACTGATTTCCCCAAATTTTTCATTTCATTAATTTATCTACATTGTAGTCTACATTCCAGATGAGCTCTACAGATTGCCACTCAACTATTTATGTCCCAGCTTATAAATAATAGCGATAAAAATAAACTGTTTTGTATTTCAAGAGCTTATCGCTTAATGATTCAAGACGCCGACAAGCTTGACACATCTTTTTCAATTTATAAATGTTTGGAAACATTTTTATTAAAATTAATTGACAGGCATCTTTTAGGCAATTGTGTATATGAGCGAGTATAAATTTATGATTAATTTATGCGGCGCTCTTCGGTCTTATAAGCATTTGTACCGACTTTAATGAATTGAAGCTGTACCAGCGATCCCAGAAGATGCTCTGTTCACTGTCCGTGCCTGCCTTGAAATATTTTCCATTCAGATTGCTAAAATGTAAGATTTTTAATCAGATTTATAGTTTTTGTGATTTGCTGTATAGTTCACCTGCGTGAGCAAAAGTCATACCACCAAGCACCATGATGATATTCAGCGCAATTCATATGAGTGAACTCGTCATGATCCCTGTCGTATGTGGAGAATTTCATTTTGTCATGCGTTCTCATTGCATCGCTGGCATCGCCGTGATAAGTGCCCAACAATTTCAATACATAGCCCTCCGACTCGCTGCCGATAAGGAAATCATCGTAGAACGCAAATCGCGTGGTGCCATTGAAGAGTCGCAGCGATACGTAGAGCTCGTGCGGCTGATAGCTTGTCAGTCTGTGTAGCTTCTCCAGACCCAGAAAAAACTCGGCATTTAGTTTGCCAAAGCCCTGGCGGTACGCTTGCCAATTGCGATAAAAATCTACAGAGCCGTCGTAACGTCTTTGTATAACCATCCAGCCAGGACCCGCTGCAGTGCGTCCCTCGCAGGGCACCAGAAATGGTCGAAATTCAGGCAGCTGTATAAGATGTATGCCCACAGTTTTGCCATAAGACAAACAACTGTTAGTTGCTGCCTCCCAGTCGGCCATCAAGTCATCCTTGCGCTCGCGCAGTCTGCGCTCCAAGTCCTTCACTTTGGACTTGAGATCAATTATTGTGGAGGTATTGGAAGCATTCAGCTTTCTATATATGCTCAGCAAATGATTCTTGCGCTTTAGTCTTGCTTCGTATATGCTAACGTTCAGTTGCAAATGCTTTATCTGTGACACTTTCTCATTTAAATTTATTCCGAATGTTATATTCTGCGCACTGCAAGTTGTATTTAAATCTTGATATTTAAGTAGTATTTCTTCCTCTGTCTTATCTCGTTCTTGCAGCACACTTATTTCGTTTTCCTTGTCATTTATGGTAGCTGCATTTTCCGCCAACTTGGACATATAAACATCCAATAGATCGTTCAAGTCATCCTTGCTTATGCTTATAGTTTTCTGCGCATTTATTTGAAACTCTGCCATTTTAGGTTTGGGCGTTGTAGTTATATTCGCCATAGCTACTAGTGGTATTGTACTGTTTAGACAATCCGCTTTGTTTTTCACACAATCCTTAACAGGTTCCTTTTTTTTAATACTAACTGTTGCTTGTAAGGACCAAGGAATAACTAACATAAACACAAGCACACAAACAAAGTTTTTGCTTTGCATTATTATTGTTATTAGCAAACACTTGATGTAATACTAAACTAAACTGCAATTGCATGCATAATTTATAGCTATGCGAAATCAGGAAGTAAAGCTTGAACTTGACTGATAAGAAGTTTATAATAAATATTTTGTAGCCACATGCACTTGAACTTTAGCAACTCGAACAACTTCGTTAGTGCATTTTATATTGTTAGGCGAAAGTAACAAATAAATAAAATAAATCATTAAATATTTGTGCTGCATTTAAAAGAAGTTCTGTTGCGCATTTTAAATTAAGCGCTCTTTACAAGAGCAGATAGCTTTACAGCTCGATAAGCTGTTGGTATTTTTACGGTATTTATGTAAGTATCGAATTTTCTTGTGCTATGATGACAACTCTAATTTAGTGTACAGAATTTATTTGAAAGAAAATTTTCGTCGAGTGAAGGTGCGTGTTGCTGTTTAAAAAATACATATTTTGTGAAAATAGGTAATTAAATTGTTTAAAATGTGTTAATAAATAAGCAAAAAGTGTATATTATTGCTTAGCAATAAAATTGAATTGAATTTGTGTGCTAAAAATTGAAAAAAGTTGCTTAGCAAATGGAGATCTATAGAAAATTTTAATAGACGCATAATTTACTATGCTATAGTTAATGTAGATATACGATTTAAACAATTGTAGCAGTATTTAAGCAAGATTTCGTTAATTAAAAGTCATATGTAAGCACTTGCGCTGCCTAACAAAGAACAGTAAAAAGGGTGCTCCTCTGGACAAGAGAACAAAACCTGTTTCTGCATGAGTATGCATGTGTGTATCTGTGTGTGAAGTTGTGGCAGCAGCGCAGTCTGCGCCAACTTTTCTCTATAACAAAATGCAGCTAAACGAGCGCATTTAGAGTGCACAAAGAAAAACGAGTCTTTGTTCGTTGATAGTGTGTGGCATTTGGAGTGAGAAAGAGAGAGGGTGTGTGTGTGTGTGTTGAATATCTGTATCTGTTCGGTACTTCGAGTATTTATAGACAAGCGAGACTCCCTTTTGCTGCTTTATCTTTTGTTTGTCTACGTTGTTCGTTTGCATTTTATGTGTGTTTGTGTATAACGTGTTGAATTTCTGTTTGTAGCAATGATGAGCTCAATACTTGACTTGCCACTGAAGCGGCAGCAGCGGAAAATGACTAATGCTGTGGTAAGTGAACTTTCACCCTCCCAAGTAGGTCAGCACTTATTGAAAAGCAATTTAAAATGCTGCTGACTCGTTGAATGTTGCAACGCTTTTAATCAGTAAAATACATAGCGATCCCAATAAGTTGTGTCTCTAAAGTTAAATAAACTTTTACAGAGTTCAAATGGACTGGGACGACGGCCACGTCGACGGCAGGATTTGGTATTTATGACTACTATTCTACTTGCTGCAAAAAGCTAACGTCCCCCCAAAAAACAAAACACACATACATAAGTTTATCACTAAAATTAAGCGTAAAGAGCGTATTTTATGGTATAACAAAAAGTTATTTATATTGCCACTCATATAGTAATATATATATGTGTCAAATAAGTGTCTTTCCAGATACAACAACAAAAACCAAACTACAAACTACAACCAATTCAACGCTACGCACTTCTTCGACCCTCTATGCTAACATGAGATTTAGATAAACTAATTAATCACATTTACATTCATTTTAGCGTAGATTAGTAGTTGCAATTGCTTTACTTATTGCTTAAATCTTACAGCTCCCAAGTACCAAACGGCATATGCCTGTGAAGGTAAGAAATTGACTATTGAATGCGAGCCAGGCGATCTGATCAACTTGATACGAGCCAATTATGGACGCTTTTCAATTACCATATGCAATGATCATGGCAATGTGGAGTGGAGCGTTAATTGCATGTTTCCCAAAAGTCTCACAGTGCTCAACTCGAGGTAAATACTGAATACGCTACTGCATGGATAGCATATAAATATAACAATTGTTTTCTATTGCAGATGTGCACACAAACAAAGCTGCAGTGTGCTGGCAGCCACTAGCATGTTTGGGGATCCCTGTCCCGGCACGCACAAGTATTTGGAGGCGCATTATCAATGCATTTCAGCAGCGCAGACTTCGACGACCACAAACAGACCTAGTCCGCCGCCTTGGGTATTGAGCAATGGACCGCCTATCTTTGGCAATGGCAGTGGACTTATACAGGCGCCAGCGCCATTGCCGCCACGTCTGCCTACGCTGCCCGGCGTTGTAGGCATCAATGGCATACATGCCCTGCAACCCACGCATGTCACACCCAGCAGCAGCAGCAGTAGCACTGCATCTCTGCCCGGCGGCCGACTCAAGGGTGTAGCCAGCAGTACAACCACCAAGCATCCAGTTGGCAGACACGATGGCTTGCCACCGCCACCGCAACTGCATCATCATCATCACCACACAGACACAGAAACGTCGCCCACCAAATCGAGCAGTAATGCTAACAGCAATGCCACTGCGCCGTCCAATACTCGCATACTTACTGGCGTAGGTGGTGCCGGCAGCGATGATGGCACGCTGCTCACCACCAAAAGTTCACCTAATCGCACGCCTGGCTCAGTTGTCAGCGCCAACAATGGCAGCAACAGCAACGGCGTAGTGCGCACCATTAATAATATAAATCTTAATGCTGCCGGCATGGCGGGCACAGATGATGAATCAAAGCTGTTTTGCGGACCAACGCATGCACGTAATCTATTTTGGAATATGACGCGCGTGGGCGATGTGAATGTGCAGCCGTGTCCAGGCGGTGCTGCTGGCATTGCCAAATGGCGCTGTGTGCTCATGAAGCGCTTACCCGATGCAGGCTACGATGAGTACGATGATGATGTGCCCTTGGCCAGCAGCACAACTGCTGCACCGCCTAGTGCTGCCAATGATTGTATACACAACAGCAGCAGCTGTGAGCCACCAGTGAGCATGGCACACAAGGTGAATCAACGTCTGCGCAACTTTGAACCCACCTGGCATCCAATGACGCCAGACTTGACGCAGTGCCGCAGTCTGTGGCTGAATAGCCTCGAAATGCGCGTAAATCAACGCGATTCCTCGCTCATCTCCATTGCCAACGATTTGTCTGAGGTGACCAGCAGTAAAACGCTCTACGGTGGCGACATGCTTGTCACCACCAAAATCATACAAACTATGTCCGAGAAAATGTTTCACGACAAGGAAACCTTTCCGGATCAGCGTCAACGTGAAGCTATCATAATGGAGCTGCTGCATGGTGTAGTTAAGACTGGCTCAAATCTGCTCGATGAATCACAGCTGTCCAGCTGGTTAGATCTCAATCAAGAAGATCAAATGCGCGTGGCCACCTCACTGCTTATAGGTCTGGAGAATAATGCGTTCCTGCTGGCCGACACCATCATAAGGGAACGCAATGTGGTGCAGAAGGTTAAGAATATATGTAAGTATTAAAAGCTTGAATATATAATTGTTTATAATTAAATGTGTGACTGCTTTTAGTGCTGTCGGTGCGCGTGCTGGAGACCAAGACTATACAGAACAGCGTTATGTTTCCCGATTCGGATCAGTGGCCGCTGAGCTCGGATCGCATAGAGCTGCCACGTGCTGCGCTTATTGAGAACAGCGAGGGCGGTTTGGTGCGCATTGTATTTGCTGCTTTCGATCGTTTGGAGTCTATATTGAAGCCAAGCTATGATCACTTTGATTTAAAAAGTGCGCGCAGCTATGGTGAGTTTTATTTCAATTGAAGGTGAATAACTAGTGCTAAACAATAAATCTATTTTAGTGCGCAACACTGCTATATTGTCCAATGATAGCGATACTAATGCTGGGGAACAGCAACAGCGTATACGCATATTGAACAGCAAGGTCATATCGGCCAGCTTGGGCAAAGGACGTCATATACAACTATCGCATCCTATAACATTAGTGCTAAAGCATTTGAAAACTGAGAATGTTAGCAATCCCACCTGCGTTTTTTGGAACTATATTGATCAGTAAGTCTTTTAAATGCCAAGTGATGCTTAGAGCGTTCTAACAATATTTTTATGCACAGCGCTTGGTCTGCCAATGGCTGTAATCTGGAGTCAACGAATCGCACGCATAGCGTTTGCAGCTGCAATCATTTAACCAACTTTGCCATACTCATGGATGTGGTGGATGAGCATCAGCACTCGTTGTTCACCATGTTTGATGGCAATATGCGCATTTTTATTTATATAAGTGTTGCCATATGTGTGGTCTTCATCATCATAGCGCTGCTCACGCTCAAGCTCTTCAACGGCGTCTTTGTCAAGGTAAGAAACGCAAACGCCACAACGCTGCCGCATCAACGTGCGGGCAGCAGTCGACGCCAGCAGAATAACATACGTGATCAGACGCATGAATCTTTGACGCTCACAACGCCCACGAGTCCGCACAACAACAATAACATGAACTTTATACAGCATAATTCCATACGCAATTCGCATCGCAATAATTTGAATTATAATTTGCAACAGCAGCAGCAACAACAACAACAGCAGGTGGTTGCTGCTGCCGCTGCAGCTGTAGTGCTCTCACATAGCAACAATAACAACATGAATCAAACGCAACGCGGCATGCAAATGAATAATTTGAATTTAAACTTGCCACAAGCAACAGCTGCTGCCGCCAATAGTTCAACAGCTGCTGCTGCAGCGGCCGCAGCTTCAATAGCCGCTGCACTGCAGCAACATGCAGCACAAGTGGGCGCAGCAAGTAATAATTTAAACATAAGCCATAACTATTTGCAAGCCAGACAACAGCAACAGCAGCAACAACAACAGCAGCAGCAGCAACAACAACGACAGCAGCAGCAGCAGCAACATAATCTAAATATGGATGGCAGCAATGCGCTGGATGCTAATAATATTATAATGCAGGCTAATATGGATGATATACAATATAAGTGGTGGTGGTGGTGAAAACAAAACATATAGAGTTCAATATAGTAGTAGCGTTTAGTTAGCTCTATACATATATTTAAATGCCAGCAGCTGCAATTCTTCTGCACATTGTGATATAAAGCTTAAGTAATGCAAATTGTAAATGTTTATGTGACTTCAAGACTAGAGTTTAAGTTCCAGGCATTGCATTTATTATTGCACACATGCTCAAGACTTTAATAATTTTATAACACATAGCTTAAGTTTAGCGCATTTATTTCCTTACTTAAAGTTAGGCGCACTCACTAAGCAATTAACAAATTTATTTAATATTATTGGCATGCCTTACATATAGAAAAATAACTCAAGTGCGTGCGTCTAATAGCAACATTTTTAATTTTCATTGTCTAACAAATTAACAAACAACGTATTTTTTATTGCATTTTTGTCATTGTTTTGTCATCATTTTTTGCCTAATTTTTTGTGTAATTAATAAAAATTGTGTGTTTTGCTAATTCCTGTAAATGATTTTGTATTTTTGTGTTGTGTGTAGTTTGTTTTTATATTATTGTATTTATGCTTGTTTCGTGTCTTGTTTTTTGTTATATATATGTAATGCGCTAAATCTTTGCTAAGACTATGTAAATTGTTTACTATTTTTTGGACTCTTTTTCACCACCTTAAAAACCACCAACAAAATTATTGTAAACTAAATTAAGTTGTGAGGCGTTGCGACTAAGACTTTGACTACCTTTCGCTCTTTCTTATCCTCAACTTATTTTCTTTCTACCACTCTCTCTCTTTCTGCAGTCGGCACGCACTTCAATTTATAGCAACATTTATATTTGCCTGCTGGCCACTGAGCTGCTCTTTCTGCTGGGCATTGAACAGACCGAAACAAGCATTTTTTGTGGTTTCACTACCATCTTTCTGCATTGTGCCATACTCTCGGCCATCGCCTGGTTCTGCTACGAAGGTAAGGACTGAAGGCCAACACATTGCAGAACTTGTAGCTAATTTATTGTTTTTAGCATTCCATTCGTACTCTACATTAACCTCGGATGAACTGTTGCTGGAGGTGGACCAAACGCCCAAGGTTAATTGCTATTATCTGCTGTCCTATGGTCTATCGCTTAGCATTGTGGCCATATCGCTCATCATAAATCCCAGCTCCTATACACAAAATGATTATTGTGTGCTCATGGAAACAAATGCGCTATTCTATGCAATGTTTGTGGCGCCGGTGCTGCTATTTTTCTTGGTGGGTTTCGAAACGAAATCAATTTAAGTGAACATGGCTCATAAACGCTTCTCTTTTTTTTTTGGCACAGGCGGCTATAAGTTACACTTTTCTCTCATGGTTTATAATGCGCCGCAAGAGTCGCACTGCTCTGAAAACCAAAGAACATACACGTCTGGCCAATGTGCGGTAAGTAATTGTTGCTGTTTTATCTGCCTCAGAGCTCTTAATATTTTTGGTTTTAAGCACGAGTAATAACATCAATCAATCAAGGTTGCAAGCTCTGCACATATCATGTGATATTTTTTGCTACCCTCAGTTTGAGGGTAGTTTTTACTTAGCTGCATTCCAAAGCAAACCCTCCACACATGCATATTGAGCGCTCTCTCAGCAGTAATGCTCTTGTTCAGCTGCAGCCGACACGAGTAACGATGCTGCGAGAGCAAAAGTCTCAGCTTACATGTGTGGGAGGCTAGCAGATGAGGCGGTAAGCGAGGTGCAGTCAGTTGTCTATAGACTGTTGACGATTAAACAAGCAGTGAACTAGCATAATAATAAAAATAATTCCTTGCTTAGAAAAAATATAAAGAGCTGAGCTAGTATAGTTTACTATATTATTTTATTTAATTATTATTCCTATTTACAGCTTCGACATACGCTGCACATTTGTCTTTATGTTGCTGCTGAGCATGGCTTGGGGCTGCGCCTACTTTTACTTGCGCCATGCCAAACTGGCTGAGGATGTGGCCGTCATCTATGGCTATTGCTTTGTCATTTTCAATACGCTGCTGGGTCTGTACATCTTTGTGTTCCATTGCATACAAAACGAGAAGATACGTCGCGAGTATCGCAAGTACGTGCGTCAGCATGCCTGGTTGCCAAAATGCCTGCGCTGCTCCAAGACTTCAATATCATCCGGCATTGTGTCGGGCAATGGCGCAGCAGTTGTCAATGCAGCCGGCACCATATCCAAAGTGAAGTCAAAGCTGCCGCTGGGCGTGAGTGAGGCGCAGCAAGAGGCACAGCAGCAACAGCTGGAGCTGCCGGCGGGTGAAGAAGCCATTATTATGGGCGCCGCTAGCAACTCGGACTGTGAGCTAAACGAGGCACAGCAGCGACGCACACTAAAGAGTGGACTTTTGACTGGCAGTCTGCAGCCCGCAGCCGTCGGCGCTGTGGTATTGGAACGCGGCACGTTGCGCTCCACTGGCATGGCCAGTGCGGGACACGCTTCACCCACCAGCTCAGCTGGTTCCACGCACTTAATCTTTGCGCACAAGCAACAGCAGCAGCAGCCGCCACAACAGCCTGGCGAGGCGTACTATCATCAGCCGGACTACTACAGCTGGAAGCAGGGCGCAGCACAGCAGCCCCGCGAGTACTACAACAATGCAGGCGGCACAGCGGGCGGCGCTTCGCCGCAGCAGGCGCATGAGGTGTTCTACTGGACGCAGAAGCATAATAATCAGCATGGCAAGAAGAAGCGTGGCGCTGCCGCAGCGGGCGCTATGCCTGCCTCGCCGAGTGGCTCACTGCATAGTCGCGCCACAGCCACGTCGCAGGTGCTGTTCTATCCCTCGTATAAAAAGACCAGCGGCGGCATGAAGCAAGCGCCGCCAGGAACACAGCAAGGCTATCCGCACTATGCCGAGGCGCTGGAGCCGCCTGCTGCTGCTTACTATCAGCAGCAGTTGCGTCGCCAGCAGCAGCAGCAACAACAACAGCAGCAGCTGTCATCGGATGAGGAGCAAGCCGAGCAGCATGCGCATCTGTTGCATCTGCAACATCAGCAGCGTCGTGCTGGCGCTCAGCAACTGCCTGCGCCACCGCCACACATTGCGCAATATCAGCAAGAGTTGCTGGCGCAGCAGCAGCGTCAGCAGTTTAGAAATAAGCATTCCAACTGTGATCTTAGCCAGGGCATGGGCCTAGGCCTAGGCGATGCCTACTACAACCAGAGTGGCGGCGGCGGCAGCAACGCCGATGGCGGCCCAGTCTATGAGGAAATCTTGAGTAATCGCAACTCTGATGCGCAGCACTACGAGGTGGGCGATTTCGATGTGGATGAGGTGTACAACAATAGCGTCGGCACGGGTGTCTTTAACAGCATGCGTGCTGCTGTGGCCGCCGGTGGTAGTCGCTATGGTGGCGGCAGCCTCAGCGGTGGCAGTGTCTCGTCCAGAAGCCAACAGCAGCAGCAACAACAGCTGCAGCAGCAGCAGCAAAAGCGTCAGCAGCTGAACACACGACGCTGTGCCGCCGATGAAGACGATGATGACGACGACGACGAAGATGATGATGACAATGATGAGTATGAGGGAGCAGCGGAACAGCAGCTGCACGATAGCGTCTGTGATGATGATGAGAGTGATTTGGATGATGATACGCAAGGATTGCCGCCGCAAAGCGATGAGCGCATGCGTCGCCTAATGGCGTTACAAGATGAGGACTTTAAGCGACGCTTTCAGTAAGTAAAGCGCATGGCTGCTCTTTAGAACAAAATGTTTAATTTGTTTATTTGCAGACGACAGCAACGCAAGCAGGGCGCACATTTAGATTATGGTGCGCCACCTCAAGCCGGAGGCCGCCATACGGAGCATAATGGAGGCGCGGTTTTTGGGGTTAGCGGCGGCGTTGGTGAGGGCTCCTTGCGTGGCGCATACCGGCAGCAACAGCAGCAACAACAGCTGCATGCCAAATCGCCCAGCGCACGCTTGGCGGTAAATGAGCTATTTGGCCATGGTAATGCCGGACCACCACTGCCACCGGCCAATCAGACGCCCGCACAGAAGCGTCAGCAGCTTCAAAAGTTATCACCACAGTCCACAACATCATCGTCGTCGCACACCTCACACAGCAATCCTGCTCCACATCATATAGTACATCCACATCACAATCCACACCAGGCACGCCATATATCGGCTATGTTGGATGAGAACAACACGGTGCGCTGCTATTTGGAGCCATTGGCCAAGTAAGACAGACAACTGTTGGCTCGGGCGCATTCGTTGTTGTCATCTTAGGCAAATATTTATAGCTTAGGCTTAGCTATTACCTCTAGTATTAGTCATTAGTCGAAATATGGAGCATTGTGTGAAACAACTTGCTAGACATAATATATATATACGTGCAGTGATTCGAGAATCCCAAAACTTTATATGCATATACTCAATGTGTGTGTGTATATATGTGTAACTCAACTAGACCATAGACGTAAACATAAACGAT
The DNA here is from genome assembly GCF_011750605.1 of Drosophila busckii. NCBI lineage: Eukaryota > Metazoa > Arthropoda > Insecta > Diptera > Drosophilidae > Drosophila > Drosophila busckii. Next base: position 6,532,276 of record NC_046605.1, read on the forward strand.
ATACAGCTAAAGATAAAGATTAAATATAGAAAGTAAAACAACCAAGCAACCAAGGCGGAGCAATCTAAACTCAATATGCATGCTAGAGTAGCTAGAAGAAGAAGCAAAACAAACTGAAACAAAGATAATTGTCCGATACTCTCTATCAAGATTTATACAAACTCGATATATGAATGTATTTAATGTATATGTTTAGTGTAATGATGTATGATGTAATAATGTAAGATGTATGTGCTGCGCATACATCAGCCCACATGCCATTTTTAAGTAGTTTAACCATAGCTATGCGTATATTAATAACTTATAAGGTCTGAGTACTGTATGTAAATGATATTTAAAGCGCAGAGCATAGTACGTATTTTATATTATTTTTAAGCTGTCTTGCTGTTCAATATTGCAATATTACTGCAATATATATGAAGCCTTGAAACTAGTTTCAACTTCATAAACCAAAAATTCTATTTATACACTACAATTATTTGTTTAATTTCTACATCTACACCGCTGTAAATTGAGCTCAGCTGCATAAAACAAATCCCTATTGTTTTTCTCAGCTACGCTTTTATATTTTTTATTTATACACATATTTTGATTTAATGCCATTTGTTATTGCTGTTTCATTTTTAAGGCATATTTTTTAAGTAAACCAGCAAAGCATTTTTGTACATTATATTTTCTACAATATGCTTCAAGCACAAAAACCTAGGGCATTTATTTTGTAACTTTTTTGTCTTAAATAAACAAACAATAGTAGAACGCTTTATTATACTATAAACAAATGCAAACAAAATGTTATTGCTATGTAAATGTCTAGGCCACAACACTCTTTCCTAAGCGAATCAGCAGATAAAGTAACGTATACCTAAATATATGGCAAAGAAAGATTTCAATCAAACCTCACTTGTTAACTAGGAACTAACTAACTGTAAAGCTCTTTAAATTACTAGCTAACGCAAACAGAAACAAACTGTACTATCAAGCGATAACTTTATGCCCCTTTAATAATGGCTCTAGACAATTTCCCTTGCATGTGTACAAAACCCAATAAAGGAAAAGTGCAAATAAACATTTAACATTTCACATTTACCAATGCAAAAGAAAACGCTAACTCTATGAAAACTGCCTGCACAGCTCTTCCCTCAATCCCTCCCTGTATTCAAACACTATATTTCAAATAGAAGTGAATTTAATCGTTTTATGAGCACCTCACAGCTAATTTTCCAGCACACAGGCTACTATTGGATTTTTATAAGAATGAAAAACATTAGATAAAGTGCAACATTAAATTAAAATAGATGTAAATGATGTGCAAAAGAGTAGCGGCATTTTTTGCAGTTTAAGCGAAAAGCTAGCAGATGGTAATGGAAATTGAAAATAAGAAAACTTTAAATAACTCTACGTATATGTATGACAACTGAAATATTGAATGTATAGTGTTGCGCCTCCTAGTACTTTACATAAATTGAACAAGAATATATAGCGGATAAATGTATGTAAATGTATATTTATGGATTATAATGCAAAGCAGAAGCCGATATCTACAAAATGAAAATCATAAAAAACCAACTCATTTTTGTCTCTACATGTTTACTTTTTGAATGGAAATGTAACAAATACATGTAATAGAACGAGATACACTCTAACTGTATGGAATGAATATGTTATTGAACACATCTTTTCTAATTAAGACGAATAAACTGAGAACATTTAATGAATTGAATTATTTAGATGTAATTTTTTGTCCAATCCACTTTGAAAAAAGCGCTCAAGATATCGATAATTCTCCAGAACACAATCGATAATTTGTCTTATACTTCTACTTATACTTTATCATTGAACAGCTGTGACTCAGACGCCTACAATAATTTTTTTTAGCAAAACAATGGAGTTCCAGTGGCCATGGGAGTACACTTTTCCACCATTCTTTACGTATGTAGTTAAATAATTTGTATATTGAGCTATTTAACAGCTTTTTATCCATAGATTGCAACCACATGAGGAAACTCGCCAACAACAACTAAAGGTCTGGGCAGATCTCTTTCTCAAATACCTCAAACATACAAATAAGTTTACGCTTAGTATCAACGATCAAAGCTTGCCATTATACTACAATGAATCTATCAATCGACGTCTGTCGCCCGAGCTCCTGCTGCAAGTACTAGAGCAGCTGCAGCGCAGTGGACATGCAGCGCCATTAGACAAACGACGCCAGGAGTGGCAGGTGTACTGGCACACGCTGGAAGAGTATGGAAACTTAGTGTACGATTGGATACAGGAGACGGGACAAACCAATAGTATATGCACATTCTATGAGATATCCTCAGGAGAGAGCACCACACAGCAAGAGTTTCATGGCGTGGACGAAGCTGTGCTGCTCAGTGCATTGCGCTTATTGGAGGAGAAGGGCAAGTGCGAGCTAATTGAAATGGACGGCAGTCATGGCGTGAAATTCTTCTAAATGTGTGATTGTGCTTCTAAAACGCGTAGCTTATTAATCTTTAATTCTATGTAAATTAAACTAAAATTTATTTCGATAACATTCAGATTGTTGGTAATCGAGCAGCCTCCACATTAAATCTGCATACAATCGTGCACAGCTATGCTGAAATCGTATTAAATTCCATTAGAAGTTAAATATATTTGTTAATGCTAAATTGCGATGGACATATGTAAGATACAAACGGAAGCACTGCAGCATGCGGCTTTAGCTTCGTTAGCTTGCACTGGACGCACACTGGGACCGGACCGAAAGCCGCAACAGACAGACGCGCCTGCGAAAGAAGCTGCGAGAGCAGGCGTACCAAAGCCGGCTGTAAATAAGAATAAGAAGAGCACGCAAGAAGAAGTAACACCCCTAGACAATTGCATACTGCCAGATGCAAACACAATTAGAGCAAGCATGGTAAAACGTGAGGTGGAACAAGAGTGCAAGCGTAGTGTGCGGCAGCAGCTAAAAGAATTGCAGGAGCGCCAAAGAAATGCCATCAATGCACAGCTGGCAAATCAGCTCAAGGCAGAACAACAGACTGGAATTGTAAACGGTCGAGCGGCGCGTGAAAAGAATGAGAAGCTATTACACCAACAGGCCGAGCAGCTGGCCAAGACGGCACTGGAGGCACAACAATGCGAACAGCAAGCGCTCATCAAACAAAATAACCATAAGCTGTATATGCTTATTGTCGAGGGTGTTTCACGTTGCCAAAGTAGATTTAGTAGCAAATATGAAGCTGTGACAAGACTGCTGCTGACGCTGGACAAAGAAACTGTGCAGGCGTGTGCTGAACAAAATCACGAGCTACGTGAGGTGGGACAGCTATTCGATCAGCTTGTGGCCAGCATTAAAAATCCCAATAGCGATGCTGCGGAACTAAAAACTATCTTTACAGCAGAGCAGTACTGCCAGCGCCTGGACAAGCTCGAAATAAATCTCATAAAGCAGCTGTCGGAGCAAGAGCAGGCACAGCTTAGCAAAGCCAAGCAGCTTGCTGAGGAACAAGCCAGGGAAAAGCAGAAACAACTAGAAGCTGAACAGCAGCAAAAACAACAAGAGCTTGAGGCACAACAAAAAGCTGCAGCAGAGGCTGCAGCTGCAGCAGCACAGCCGCCACCACCAGCGGCACAGCCAGCGCCAGCAGCACAGCCACCACCACCAGCAGAACAGCAGATAGCGCCACCAGCAGCTAACGCAGCCACACAGCCAGCTACAGGCAGCATCTCTAGCAGCTATGTGCACCCTGTGCGCCTGGCCTACTACAATGAGATCAATGCCTTGTATCAGAGCAAAGTGGATGCAGTCAAACCGCTGCAGTCAGACGAAGCATGGAAAAAGTACCGCACCAATTGCCAGCGTACCATCAATGTACCCTTGAATGCAATAACGGCCGCCAGCGGACAACACTTGACCAACAACTTTAACAAGTTGTACACCTTTTTTGCGGGTCAGCCTGTGAAGACAACAGATGGCAGCACTATAACCATCAATGACCATCCGCTGGCGCGCGACTACTGCATATTGCTAATGGCCAAGAAGTTTGTTAGCCAAACGGATACGGCTATTTCGAGTAATCCGCAGGCAGCATTTCCCTTTGCCTCAGTAATTGTGACGTTCTGGAAGCTGCTGCCGGACTTTGGCAAAATCTTTTTGGCCTACATGTACAAGGAGTCGCCTTATTTAGTGCCATATGTTATACCACAGCAGCAGGGACAGACGCCTGAGCAGTATCTAAAGACAATGGGCTATCGCTTGTCAGACACCAATGAGCTGGAGAAACCGGATATGTTCCTGAAGCGCCAGACGGGCATAGCAAGACTCTATGCGGCAGTTATCATAACACAAGGACGTCAAGCTGATGGGCCTAAGCAATGCTTTGGCCTGGAGGAGGCATGGAGTTGGCTGGTGCACATAATGCTAGTAAAGCCGCTGCCGGATATAAGCGCCACAATGATCATGGAAGTGCTGCAGACGCTGGGCTTTGAGCTCTGGCGTACATATGGCAAAAACTTTTTGAAGCTGCTCGTATTCATACAGACATACTATATGCCACAGTTGTCAGCTTATGATGAGGGCGGACCAAAGTCACGGCTGGAGATGCTGCTAGCAAAATTTCTGCGCGAGCGTCAAATACCACAGGCGGTGGGCGTGCTGCCGCCAAACTTTTGGTAGCACATATGCTGCGACTCTTATTTATAAACTAATCTAAGTGGCGTTGTCGAAAATTAAACATTAATAGAAAAATCTTTGTAAAAAGCAGCAATTGCTAACTGCCTCAAAAAAAAATTGTAATTGAAATGGTTTGTACGAAGCGTGAAAATGCCTCAAAAGCGCAAAGGACAGTCTCCAAGTGCTGCCAAAAAAAAAGTCCATGCAAGGCAAGCAAGCAAGCCGATCATAGAGTTCGGCGTAATCCCTTTCTGCTATTTCTGGCCTATTATCGCAAACATAAACAAAGTGAAGATTGCAAGATGTCCGCTTACCACGCCTCCGCATGCGCTGGCAGATTGTGGCGACGCATGACAATGGAGGAGAAGCAACCCTTTGTAGAAGCCGCCTACAAGATCGCCTATGTCTACGAGACGAAGAGTAAGCGTGTGAATTGGGTGCTGAAGCAGATGGGTCAGCTTTTCTGCGGGGAAAAAGTGAATCTGGATGTCCTATGTCAGCTGTCTGCCAAGTTGACAAACTGGAATGCCTGCGTGCTGGAGCACAGAAAAGACTGCGATGACATGGACATCGATGAATGTTAGTTTGAAAAATTTTATGTTAATTTTATGTAAAAGCCACAATTTTATTGATCGAAAGTTAAAGGCAGAAATCATTAGATGAACCTTGCAATTCAAAATATTGGTTTTTAACTATAACAAAAGGCATTGACTTGTTTAATCGTCTTCATCGTCTAGATCCAGATCATCTAGTTCTCCTGCAAGATCCATATCTGCAAACAGATCTTTATTAATGGCGGGCTCAGTGTCGGCTGAATTAGAGGTCGAAGCCGCTGCATCCTCAGCTGCTGCAGTCTTTGCCGCTTCTGTTGCCTGGTCCAGCAATCTTGTGCTCGATGCTATGGTGCCAGAGCCATCTACCTCCTGGGCAGCCAGCGATAGCGCAGCCAGATCGAGCTCCTTAAATTCGACAGCATTGTCATCGTCGTCTTCGCGATTATAAATGTCAAATGCTGCATCGCCCTCCTCCATGGGACCGTCATCCACCAAATCGGGATTGAAGCTAAACATTTCACGACCAGAAATACCAAACTGTTTGCCCTTGCTATAGTCGCTCTTCTTGCGCTCCTCATCGGCGGCCAGCCTATCTTTCTTCTCTTGTAACTTGCGTTTTTTCCAGGCCAAGAAGGTCTCTAATGTGACACGTGTCTGTTGAGAACCCAGTGCAGCGCGCTCTTTCTCAATCAGATCCTCCAACGAGATTTCACTAGGCTTATCTTCCTTCTTCTTGTCACGCTTGAGCACATAACCCGCCGGCAACGCATGGCGATAGATACACTTCTCGCCATTCGGACACTCCCAGAACCAGCCGTACTTGGACTTTTCCACAGCTTCCAGAAAATATTTGCAAATCTACAAGCAAGCAGGAATTATAAATGGTATGAATACCAAACTATAAACTATCTTCTTACAATATCAGTGGTTGGTCGCTGCTTCTCGTTAGACATTTTTTTGTCAATCACTTCCTTAAGCTTGGCATCATCCCAGTTGGTCATCGGATCGTCTTCGCTGTCACGCATATCCACATAGATTGAGCGCTTCTCCACCCTGTTCTCCATCGACAGATCGTGAGAGAATTTACACTTGTCGCCCTTTGTGCAAGTGCCTTGTTTGAAGAACGCACACACCACTGACTTGGGATCGGTGCCCTTTTCAACTTTCTGAGTCTGCACTGGCTTGAAGATCATGGCCATCTCACGCTGATCAGCCAACTTCTTATCCTTCTCCTCCTTGCGCTTGTCGCCATCCTGACGCGGATGATGTCCACCGGCCTGCACCTGCTTCTGTACTTGCTGTATAAACTTTTGCTGCTTGGTGCCTTTCTTGTTCTTCAGTCCAAAAGTCTTATCCTGTCGGAGTAAATATATGCATATACATTTGTAGAGTTATTCCAATTATCGCTGGTATTTGGTGTCGTGGTAGCTGCTTTGAGGTTAGGTACAAGAATCCACACCGAAGCGTACGTTGACATTGCAGCTTGCTTAGTTACCTCAATGACTTTCTCCTTCTTCTTCTGCTCCGTCTTCTTGCTCGGAGCCGGCGCCTTTTTGGGGGGCATCTTTGTGCAACGACAAATTTAACAGGCTGCAAATAATACCGTAACTATACAAGTTTTTTTTTGTTATTTCAGTACATTTACAATTGGAATAAGCGAGTATTATCCACAAATTCCGTGCGAGCAGGCAGTGTTGAAAGATTTTTACTGGTGAGAGCGAGATGCAAGTATCGGAATGCTAAGCACGCAAATAGCACGTATCATCCACCTAATACACAATTTTCATAAACGCGTTCTAACTTTGCCGATCTGGCAACTCTTATTTAATGGAAAATAGGATTTTGAATTGATTTTTAAATGAAATTGACGTTCAATAATATAAAAAGCTATATTATTGTGGCATTTTAAATTTTTCGACTACAAATATTTTACAGTTTATAATCAATTATATAAAAAATAAAAGCAACTAATCAACAATTATTGAATGAATAGTTACATACAGTATATGCATATACTATATATATTAGGCATGCATACATATGTACGAATGTATGTATGTATATGCATTGGTAGCGCATTTATTATATTGAAATATGTATGCCCACTTCAGCGCACATGTTCAAGTAGCATAAACTACATACAAACATGTTTCAATTATCTTTCTCTCCCCTTCATAGCAAATGCTGAATTTGTTTTCAAAGATCTTTTGACGTTGCTTCATCGTGGGTGGTCCATTGCTTATATGCATGTGTGTGTGTACCCTGCTCTTACTCTTTTGCTCTGCCTCAATAATAATAGTGCGTGTTGTTTTCGTATTGCTCTTTCGCTTGCACTAATTTATGCCGTTGATCCCATGTGTGTATCTCTGTGTGTGTGGGGGGTGCTCTTAGTTATCCTTCTACGTCTTTTATTCGAGCATAAAATTAGCAATTATTTGCTTTTTTTATTGGCTTTTTAAGTGTGCGCGCCGGCTTCTGGGCGCCCCGCCACATTTAAGCGTTGTGTGTGGTCTCAAATTACGAATTATATTGGCGATTTTAAATTTCGGCGGCCTTTTTTTTCTAGGAACATGTTTTTACGATGCGGTTTTATAACTTTTGCTAGAAAACATAAGCATAGCTTTAAAGGCTTCCAATGAAATAAAATAACTAAAGCTTGGGAACTTGAGCAATTTCGATTGAGGGTCACGCAGCGATTAAACAAATATAAAATTAGTTTCTGCTTGCAGAAACTCGCTCTTGTGTTGAAATCTATATCCTCTAAGGCCTGTCAACTAGGTGGTCCTGCTAGCAAAGCATCATGCGCCGTCTATTTGATGTCCATCCACCCAAGTGCAGTTTGCTGTTGCGGCTGTCAATCTTTGGCCAAGGCAAATCTTGCTACTGTTTCTTATAGCAGAGCAAGGGACGAGGCGAGCGAACGAAAGAGCAACAGAGTTGCAGCTTATAATTGCATATAGCGCCAGTTGCAGTTCCGGTCGGTTGAGTTTTGTTTTTTTTACCCTTGCCCTGGGCCCCTTGTTGTTGTTGTTGCTGTTGCACGCGCTTTCTTTTTTGCGGCGCCGCCACCACCGACACAGACCGACCGACCGACCAGTGCTGCTCCATGTATGCATGTGTGTATGTATGTGTGTGTGATTGGTGAATGGCATGTTGCCACCCAAGTTGCAAACTGTGCCTTGGTTGGCTGGCCAGACTTAATAGCCGCTTTCATTGGCCAAAGCCCGAACATTCAATCAGAAGACGAAGACCACACACAGCGCTCGCTTCGATGTCTACGCTCGTAGTCGCTTATGCAACAGGCAAGCTTCACACACACACACACACACATACACAGCGTTAAAAACGGTAGCTGTTCTTAATTACAATAAGAACAACAACAACAAGAGCAATAACATTAGCATTAACATCAACAACAAGAGCGGCAAACGTTCGAACTTCAAGGCATTAAGATAAATCGGAAACGGAAATCGCTAATGAAAAATTTCCATATTTATGTGGCGATAAAAGCGATACAAAAACAACAACAACAAAATGAACAACAAGAGCAACAACAACTACATTTCGTGCTTGCTGCCAAAAAGGCCACCAACATCGTCTGCGTCTTGGGCGGGCCAAATTGCGTGTTCTTTGTTATTTATTCTACATTTGTATTTGGAGCTGTAGCTTTTGGTTTTTAGTTCAGATCTATGTGGGGATGTGTGTGTGTGTAGCGTAATTAATTGTATCAAATTTAATTAGAGTTGAAACGTTTATTCAACTTGACGTTTTGAAGGCAAAACTTAAATGAAAAGAATCTAACAACGCTCCCCTAGCTGTTAAAAATTGTAAAACAAAATTTTGTAAAAATATAATTAATACTGCTCCTAATTTACAAGCTGACAACGCCCATGTCTATTAAAAACTCTTTAAAATAAAATAGCATTTTTTTTTAATTTCTTTCTTGCCGCTAATTAAAACCAAAAGCTAATAAGCTCGTTCGTATTATTGTAGCGCAAATGGTTATGGTTATATTTATTGCTGTACGATCCATTTTTGGTATTCGAAATCGAACAGAAAGCAATGCGATACAATTGTTTCGTGCCTGCCCACCCAGAAAACAAAATAATAATAGAGACCCAAAAAAAAAAACAAAAATTATATGGCCCATAGAAAATTAGCTAGGTGCTCGTATATTTTTCCAAGTAGTTGCTTTATGGGGGCTGTGGGCCACCAACGAAGTGCGTTTGGAGCACTCGCCATCAGCGATGCCATAATAAATGATTGATCGAAACAGCTGTGTGTGTGTGTGTGTGTATAAGTGTAGCTGTGTGTGTGTATGGGGAGCAGCGCTTGGCGGCGTTGGCGGTGCCGTTTGATTGATGCGCTTTTGTTGCTGCTGCTGCGTCTCTAAAGGCAGATTCTGTTTTTATATACTACTATATATATATATATATTTTCACGCACTTGGCTGTGAGTGTGTATTATTGTTGTTGTTGCTTTTGGCATCTTTATGCTTCAACACAACTGTCAAAAGATTTGCCCACAGCAACAAGAGCAACATGTTGCTGGTTGCTGCTTGCTGTTGCTGCTAGTGTGCGCTGTGTTTGCAACATGCTGTGATTTTTATCGCCGTCACCAGAGCAACGTGTGTGGTCCTCATACGCTGCTTGCTCACTCTCTATAATACCAAAAACTCATCCCAATTCATGTTTAAAAGCAAGCTACAAGTTTCTGCTGTGCCAAAGTCAAGTTGTTGTTGTTGCTGTTGTTGAGATTGCTTTGGATTGGTTTTGTGGTAGGATTGCAGCCAAACGCTCGTGTTTCATGGCCTGTCACAAGTGTTCCAATGCTCAATGATCATAATTAATTGGTCTCTTAACTTTATGTGAGCATTTGGATACTTCGCTGCTCCGTTAAGAATCGCAACTTCCAACTCCCGCTGTGCGCCAGCCAAATTGCTAAAAAACCAAGCAACTTGCTTGGGCTTGTCTGCAGCGCTAATCTTAGTAATTAAAAGCGGCCAAGACAAATTGAATACATTAGTCTTCGTAGCTGTAGTAAAAGTTGAAGAACTCAATCCTTGTGTCAACTCTCCAATTGACCTTGCCATAAATCTCTATGGCTAACGTAACTAGGTCTACGCTCTCGTCTTGTTAATAGCCAACGTCAACAACTGTAAAATGCTCGAAACGCCAACAAGGTCACGATACATCATAAAACCAGCAGAACCAACTGCTTTTCCATTGAAATCATTGCACTTAGAATAAACACAGAGCACATGCAAAAGGTCAAATACATAAACACAACACACACACATAGAACACGTGCTATTTATAGGGAAAATGCCCAAAAACGTTCCATCAAGATCTATGTGTGTGTATCTATGTGCACAGTGGTCAGTTTACACGGCTCATTGCCAGTTGCCATTTGCATGTCAACAAATTTCAAACAACAAACACGGCGTGACGGAATTGTGGGCAAACAAAAACCATATGTGGGGTACTAGTTACAAAAAAAAAAAGTAGAAAATTGAGAAAGAGTAAAATCAAAATCGACTATTGCTGCTTGAGATACAAAATTTATGATCTACTGGATTGAACATAAATATGCATTGCTAGATTATTCTTTGACTGCATCAGCCAAAAATTAATTGTTAATCAAATAAATAAATAAGAAAATAGTTCAAGTAGAGACAAATAAAAAACAAATAAATATTTTGTAAATATTACAATTATTCTTTATCTTTATCTTTAAAAATTTGAATTAAAGTCTTTCAGTCTTAAGTTGGGACTAACAATAAAGCTCAAGATTATGCTAATTACTGTATATCTAATAATTTCTTATCTAGCTGTATATTTAGTACAAGATATAATTTTATTAAGCTTATATAGCATCATTAAATAAAACTGTTTATTTTTTAACCAACTCAACCGAACATTTGTTGTTGAAAATTTGAATTAAAGTCTTTAAATAAAGCTCAAAATGATGCTCAATACTGTATATCTAATATTTTCTTAACTAACTAGTAGTTAGTTTAGTACAGTATTTAATTTTATAAAGCTCATATAGTATCTACTAACGATTCCTGTTTAGTTTGTTATTTGCTGTTAACAATTAAGAGTTCATTATCTCTTATATTTACTGCCTAATATTAGCCATAAATTTCATTTGTTGCAATTTGTTGATTGGCTTTTTGCTTAACTTATGAAGCTGTTTTGAACATTTTTGCTAAATTGTGGCAAACAATTTGAAAATTGCAGCTGCAGAGACCAGTTTTTGGTCAAGACGCCTACAAAGACTTTCAAACATTAATATATATGAACGTTTGTTGTTTGTTTATTTGCACACTTGGCGCAGCTGATGTTGTTCAGTTAAATTTCGCTTTTCTTTATGCTCAATTCGCATTATTGATGATTGCTCAATCATATTGCACACCAGTCTGTGATGTGGGGGCTGTGGGGGGCGCCGACTGGCTGCCAAATTACCTGGCAATGTCTGCTGTGGACCACCATGATCATTATTTCAAATTTAACGCAGGCAGCACAGTGGCAGTTTGGACTTGGCGCACTGCGGTGAGGGGGGGAGTTAAGGGGCGACGCACGCGGTGTGCGGCTTAAGATCAAAGCAAGCGCCAAAATGAAAATTATTACAAAGTGATGTAGCATGACTAAATACAATTTTATGTAGGCATTTTTATTCCCTCTTTTTGTTGTTGCAGCAACTGGCGGCAGCTTGGGGCAGAGCCCAGAGAGTTGAAGGCGGCGCACAGGAGCTATAAAATGATATTACACGCATTTACACAACCGCAGCACAATGTGCATGTGTGTGTGTGTGAGTGTTAATGTCTAAATTTGGCCCAAATGGAGAGTTGAATGTAAAGATCATTTTGGTCACGATTGTAGCCAACTAAGTGCCTGGACCATTATGACTTAAGTGTCATACGTGAGTCATCTGCGTGTAGACAAGCGTCGATAATTGCTCAACAAAACACAGGCGAAGGCGACTTGTCTAGGTGACACTGATGCGGGTGGCAACAGATAACAGTCTGAGCCGAGTTTCGTTTCCTGTTCTCGCTTGATGTGTGTGGGAATGCCGCAACGCTTGGCTAAAAGGATAAGGCAACAAAACAATGCAAGTAATAGCAGTTAGGGCTATAATCCTAACAAAGACTACAAAGCGCGCAGGCTTGCATTAAACAGAAATTAAAATTCTAAGCCACTGCCTTTGCTCCACTGTAGCGTAACTCGATAACATTTTATAGTTTCCGCAAACTGCAGCCTCAGCCTCAGTCATATCTACATTTCTGTAAAAAAAATATAAAATTCACTTAAGCCGCTTACAACTCACTAAAGTTACCAACAGTTGCAGCTCTGAGCCAAAGCGTAGTCAAAGTTCAAATGCGCGCAACGCAAAAAAAAATCAAGACGCAGCAGCAGCAGCACAAAAGACTCAATAGCGAGCTACTGATTTACACAAGGGGCCTCCCAAGCACACACACACACACACACACACACACATGCAGACACATTGCATGCATAAGTTGGGAAGCCAGGAGCCAGGTCCAAGTCCAAGTTGAAGTTGGAGTCGCGACAGCAACATGATTGCACCGTAGAGTGGAACAAATTCATTGCATACGCGGCATCGCCAGGCAGCACCTTGGCAATCAGCAAGGAAAACAATCTACAAGTTATGGTCTAAGCCGACTTCGCAGACACACTAAATTAAAGAAAATATGTAACATATTTATTTAAAAAATTTTAGCATTTTTAGCATAGTTAAGAGTAAATTAAATTAAATTTACTTCTTTGTATGATATTTGTTTAGTCGAAAATTTTGGCATTAATCCTCAAAATAAAGCTAGAGCTCTACAAATTTGCACAAATTTTCCTGAGAAATTCGGCAACAAAATGTAATCTTTAGGACTACGCGTTCCTTCCGCCTACATACCAACAAAAAGACATATTTGTTATCTATAATATATATAATTGTTTTAAAAATTTATATATAAAAAATATCTTTCAAAATGTTTAAAAATATATATTTATTTTTCTTACATTTGAATTAAAAATATATATTTTTTTTTTATATAACATTGTTTGACCTCAAAACATTACAACTATAATTTATGATATATACAAAAACTTTGGTGCGTATTATTGGCTTTTAGTTTAAAATAATAGTTTATGCTTTCTTTGTTTCATTTTTGAACATACCTTGTTTTAACTAGTTTCTTTTTATAAATTAGCAAAGAATTGTTAATAATGTTTGAAAATTGTTTTAATGCGTCCTAAGATCTCTATAATGATTGTAAGCTTGCATTTCATATTTAATACTATGAGTAAAGTTTACTCTTTCACTTTTTGCACAGCCTTCGAATAATTTTTTAACTAATATTTTCAATGGTTTAATAAATTCGTCTATGCCTTGCGGTAGAGTATTTGGCTGCTTGGCTAAAGGCGACTTGAAAAGGAATTAAGTTGAAATGTTGATGGGTGTGGGGTAAATCGCTCTCGGCTGTGCGGCTGCCACTGTTCTACGCTTAATGCGATGCGCTGTCCCCACTTCGACCCCCTCCTCAATCCTCTCTACGCTGTAACCAGAGCGGCAACTGTTGCGTTCGCATCTTCAGTCAATCCCTCTGTATCTTTTGCTTGCTGCTCTTGCTGTTGTTGTTGCGATGAAATCAACAAATGTAAGCAAGCGACCCAGGCAGAGTTTTTGGGTCGCCAGCAAAGCTTTGACTGGAGCATATGTTGCACACACACACACACACACAGACATACAGCGAGCGTAATATGAACAATATCTATACAATCAACATTGATCCGGATGTTTGTATGTATGTCACCCAGGGCTCTCTCCAGCTTCTATCTATTCTCGTTTAAAAACATGTAGGTAGGTTAATTTTTTGGCTTTTTTTTCATTCACGGTGGTCGTGGGCTTAGCCTGGCCTGGTGGGCAACTCAAAAAAAAGTTTCCGCTTTCAAATTAACTCAGCTTGCTGTCTCGCTCGCACTGCCTTTTGGCCCTGGCCTGTTGACTGTTTTGTGCCAAGTTTAAGTGGCCGTAATGTGTAAAGTGGGATTAACATTCAACGTTGTGGCTACCGTTGGTCAGCCAGCTGCATTCTCCACTGATCTCTCTCTCGCTCTCTTTGGCTCTTAACACAGATTTGCAGCTGTTGCTCTTAGTTTAATTAAGCGCATAATCATATTTACAGTAGCCCCCAAGGCACACACACACACACTCTGATTTATTTCATGAATCAGCACAAAATAAAAGAAAAAAAAACTCTTTGGCATTGTTTGCTTTAGCTTATGTTTCCTTATTTTCTTGTTTTCGCTGCTGCTGCTTTCGTTTACACTGTAGCTTTTGGCCAAATATTTGCTCAAGTAATTTGCTTTTGGCTTTCAACGGAAGCTCGGAAGTTGTTGAGTCTCAGTCTGGCTTACTTTGGTTGGCTTTTCCTGGAATTATCTTAACGATCATTTAAGCTTTTGTATAGACAATTGAGTTGTTGTTTCACTTTTTTAGCAATTCGTTGCGTCTGTCTGAGCAGAATTCTTTAAATTGTTGGCATTTTTATTTAATTTATATTTATTTTTTAACACTAATTAACTAAATGTATTTTCTTTAAATATATCTTGAACTTTTATTCATTCAAATTTTGGCTTTAAAAAATGTTTGTTTTTTTAATTTAAATTCCAGTTGTTAGCTCAAATTGTTTAATTAAAAAACCATAGGATATTTTAAATTTTAAAGCTCAAATTCTAGTTAATTTTAAATTCTGGACGTGAATCCAACTTACATCATTTGTAACTCGCTGTCTCAAACTAAAAACTTAATATTTATGAAGATCATAAGTTTACATGCTCAACCAAAAACAACTGATTGGCCAAGTTTATTAAAGCTGCTCTGCTCACACAGCAGACCCTTTGATGTTTATTCGAGCTTAATGAGATTTGAGAACATGTTTGATATACCCCCACCGAAGCTGAAGCAGAGGAGGAGGAGGTTAATGATACACAAAAGGTCTAGGGAGAGACAACATTCTAATTTAGCTATTTAGCTGCGGACATATCTACATAATCGACAGCATCTAGACAACTAATGGCAATCAGCTGGGCCGCACAGAAATAATCATTAAAGCCAACAAATTAATTCGTAGAAAAAGGTGTGAGAAAATTGACTTGTCTTCCGCTAGCCAGGCCAGAAGCCAGAGCAGCAAAGAACGGGCCAAAATAATCAATTTGTTTCGCAGAAAAAGAAAACACAAATCGCTTTTACGAAATTACGGAAACTGTTGTAAGCGCAGCGCAGAGGGAAGGCAAGGGGAAGGGGGAGAGGAGAACAACAACAGGTAGTCCCAGTAGCTAGCTACGCCAGCTTAACAGCGAGATCACAACGCAATCTCTGATCTTTGATCTTTTGCGTTCTGCTTAACCCAAATTGACTTTTGCACTTGTGCAGCCTGCAAAAAAAAAAAAAAAATACTAAAGCAAGAACGAATAATAAGATTAACCTAGGTAAGCATTTAGAATTTTAATTACAAATTGTAGTCAGTAGAAAGTGTGAGCTCGGAGCAGCAACAAAGCAACGACAAACAATAAGCAACTGCTTTGATGTCTTTCTTCGCCATTGGCCTCTATACAGCTCAATTCCAAGATCCTTTGCCTTTGCCTTTGCCTTTGCCTTATTGCCGCCAACATGTGCAACACCTGAGCTCATAGCTCAGCTTGTGTAACTTCTCTTCCTCTCTCCTGCTCTCTCTCTCTGTGTGTGTTACACACAGCTGGAATTCAATTTGATGCACAACAATAAAATGTCTTATTTAGGTTCGGTTATTAATGATGAGTTATGAGTTCAGACCTCCTTCGGTGTCCTGCCCATCATCGTTATTATCGAGAGCAGCAGCAGCAGCAACAGGAACGGCAGCAACATTGTGCTCTATGCGTTCCAGCTAAAGTAGAACGAATTCTTTTTAATGCTTGGCAATTTTTTAACCTTCTGACTTTTGTGCGGCTAGTTATAAGCTTTAGCCTAGAGGTCTCTTTAGTATGTGGAGTTGGTAGCTGAGTTTGTATTAGTGCTGAATTTCAAGCAATATTATTCAAAATACTATATTTATTAATATTTAATTTAACAAAGATTTGGCAAGTTCTATAAAAGAAGAATACAAACTTTTATTTTATTTAAATTACTATTTTAGTTCAATATTTTGTATAAATTCTATTAAAAATCTTTGATAATTTCATTAATTTAATAATATAAGCCTATTTTATTTAATATTATTTAAAGTACTTTTTAGAGTATATGCTTCGTTTATTTAATATTATTTAAAATACTATTTTATTGTAATATTTTTTATATATTCTATTGAAAGTGTTTGCCAATTTCTTCTCTGATTTAATTTTATTTAAAGTACTTTTTTAATTTAATACTTTGTAAAAATTCTTTTGTAGTCTTTGCTAATTTCTTTAATTAAAGAATATAAACTGCTTTTATTTTGGCATATTCAATGTGTAAATATATTTTTTTCATTATTTTATTTCTATTTATTTTGTAATGCATTTTAATGCTGCTCCAAATAAAAAGCAGTTACAAATTGTTTGCAATTCTGGAAAACTGGCTAACATTACAACGAAAAAAAGTGAAACATCAAACATTTGTCACTTCTGATGAAAATAAAACAAAAAACCTAGAAAAAACTTCAGTAGGAAGTTGGAGTTCATTGGAACTGAACTCCCACGCAAACTCAGTGTATGCATAGCACAAGCTGCAATACGCATGTGTGTGTGTGTGTGTGTGTGCGTATCTGTGTGTGCGTTTTTTAGTGACAAACGTAGATCATTAGGCGACTGCTGGCATGACAACAAATAGTCAAATAGCCAAAGAGTCGAACAAACAAATAGATTCTCAAGATGTTGCAGTCAGCAGCGTGTTGTGAGCGCGGGAGGGGAAGAGAAGGCGTTGCTAGAGGGCCTATGACAATGGCGTTTCGAGTCTCTATCTCTCTTTTTTTTTCCTGAATAGCTGCGCAGCCACAATACATTAAGAAAACTGTCAAAGCTGAATAGGAACTTAAGAGGTTTAGCGCACTCTTAACGTTTCTACTTTTATTTTTATTTTATTTTTCTTTTGAGCTGCACAGACATGGAGTTTTCCTCATTGTCATGCGTATACCTACCGCAGTGCGTTGGCTATAGGACCCGCATTGTTGCAGCTCCGACAGCTTCGATAAAGTTATTAACTTGCAACTTTGATAAATGTGCGTTTCAATAATTTCAACTTCCGCTGAGCCACAACAGTTTAAGCTCATAAATAAGCTGGCCTGCGCTTGAGTGACTCCAAACTTTGACCCCGACGTGTGTGGTCGACGTAGCAATTAAAATGTAACCGGCGGGCGGTGAGCTAACAACTCAATACAACGTAAACAAATGATATACGGTCACATAGAGTCAATTGAAATGTTTTCTACCTTTTATTTTAGTTGTGTTTTTTTTTTCGGGTACCACCAGCGAGAGTGCGACAGGCGGCACAGCTGGACATGGGCACAGTTAGCAGTTACCAGTTCCCAATGCTCACTCAGTTTCAAAACAGAGATTTTCATTTGATTTGAGTTTGTCTAAAATGCCATAAAACTGGTACACACCAGAGCCTGTGGTTTGAGCATTCGTGTGGTCTTGGTCTCTCTCTCTGTCTTTTCTCCGCCTCTCTAGGCTGGGCTTGGGCTTGGCCAGGCGATGCTATCTTAGCCAGGTTTGTCGGTCCCGAAACAAGTTGAGTTGTCAACGCAGCACCGCGGGCAAGTGAAGTGTCGTTGAGTTATGGCTCCGTTGCTTTTTACGAGTTTAAATTGAAATATTTGCCTAATTGATTTTATTGCTTGCAAGAAAATGCAGTTATGACTGATTGATCTGGTTAGTTGCCAGATATTTCAGTTAACGTTTTAGCTTTAGCCATGGGAAAGTTCAGTGAAGAATCAGATAACGAAGCTAATTGGGCACTGAATAACAAAAAGTTCTACTTTGTGTAGTAAATAATTAAAAGAAAATAAAATAAAAATTTAGCTATTTAAAAGCTATATTTCTAGCAGTAGCTATGACTATAATTTTATCATAACAAAATATCAAAATAATAAAATGTAGCAAAAAATTAAATGAAGTTTTGTTATTTTTGATTAAAGCTGCTAGACTATTTCTGCAAGTGTAGCTACAATGTATGAAACTCAGTTATAATCAAATGTATATGGCAATACACCCAAGCCCCCAACTTGAGGCCGGCAATTGCTACTCTTATTACTACACTTCACACCAATAAAAAATACAAGTCGTTGCTTGGGTACTTCAGCAGGGTGGGGGCAAGCGATAGGGACAGGGACTGGGACCGGGACAGGCCACACTGAATACCTTCCAAGCCGTAAATAAGCAACTCAATGAGTTGCACACACAGAGAGCTATAAGCCGAGCCGAACGCCAGCGCACGTGCCTCATAAACCACCAAGCGAGCCATCGAGCCGAGTTGAGACCACCCAGGCGTCAATTTGTGCAGTCATTCCACGAATTCTTGGCTCAAGCTGTAGCTGAAGCCGAAGCTTTAAACCTGGCTCTGACTCGGACTCTGACTCTGACTCTGACAGTGGCTTTTGCGGTTGTTTGGCGAATTCAACTGTGGGGCAACTCACGTACAGCGGCGGCGGCAGCGGTAGGCGGGGCAGCCATTTCACATTTCTCTCGGGCTTATGAGTAAGTCGAGACTTTTTAAGTATGCTAAGGATGTTTGTTGACTGCGTCACAAGCTGTGGTTAGCGGGGAGTGCTGCGGAGTGCGTCTGCTTATTGTCAAAGTCCAAATTATGCATGCGTCTCTAAAGATATGTTAATGTCTGTTTGGTTATAGCCCTGGCACAGCGCCCACGCAGCCGCATTGTCATGCTCTCCAAGCTCCAAGGCAACAACAGCAACGACGACGACGACGACATCGTCACAAAACGAAATTAATTTGACAACCAACGCAAAACGCATGCGCCTCCAACTACAGCTGACCCCCGCTCTCTGCGCTCTCTCTCTCTCTCCCACACTTACTCGCTGTCGTTTATGACGACGTTACGTTCTTATCGCCTTATTTCTTTTTTTTTTTCTGTAGCTATCTTAAGCCTGTTGTTCATTGCATTCGCTTGTCGCTGCTTCTTTTCGAGCTCTGATTTGGATTTTTATTGTTATCGTCCTCGCAATCACATTAACACATGCGACTTGAAAATGGGTTATGCTGATTTCCAATCTACAGTCTGTCTGTCTGTTTATTCCAACCTTATAACTGACAGATTGAGATACCAAGCATACCCAGGCATTCATCAAAAAGCGAGTGAAATGATTGATTTACCAAGCAGTAAGTTGCAACGACTACTAAATGCTCTATACTAAAATTGAAATTAAGACTTTAATCCCAAGTCTCTCTTCAAACCCTTCAAATTCATTTTTTGATTTAGTATTTCATAAATTTCTAGGGCCATTGACTTCACTTCATGCTCAGTTTTTGATTTTTATCTGCAACTTTAAGTAGACAGCAGTCATTTTTGTATTTATTTTATTTGATTTATTATTATTATTTATTATGCCTGATAAGTAATAACAATATTCCTCAATAGTATGTGCATATATTATTCTAACGAAAGTAATAAATCAACAATGCCATTAAAAATCAAATAAAAGCGTAATTTATTATTGCCCACTTGAAATCGATTGCTATTTATTTATTCTGCTGCTGCCGCAGTTGTGCATAAATAATTGATATTAATTAAAATATGCAAAATATATATAGCCAACTCCTTTCACTGTCCTTTCTCTCTCTCTCTCAGCTGAGCAGCACGCTCTAAAAACTTGACCAAGCGTAACGCTTAGTGCCCACATATTTCACGATTTGAGCTTGTGATATAACGAGCGGCCACCCACACATTGTGGAAGCCTCAATTAACTAGCGTGGGGCCCACCCACAAAGCACTTTCCATTTGGAAGGCAATTGGAGTTGCGATTGTCGCCACGCGTAGGTTGCCAAATGATAACCAAAAAGCCATCGATACCTAACAACAACAACAGCAGCAGCAGAGCAGCAGCAGCAGCAGCAATCGTAACAACAACAACATGAGCAGCAAGGGGAGCGCACATGACAGGACCACACAAGATGAAAACGCTGAAAAAAGCCACACACATAGAGATCGGAGGGAGAGAGCGAGAGCGAGAGAGGGAGACGGGCAGGCAAAAGAGACAACCACTGAGCGACTGCGGCGACTGGACGCTTGATTACATGAACAAACGAAGCGAGGCAAAGGCAGAGACGCCTGATAGAGAGCAAGCGGGTGATTGTTTGGACGCAGTCGATCCGCGTAACCGTAACCGCAAAAGTCGACGCCAAGATAACGAGTAAAAAACAAAAAATAAAACCAAAATAAAAAAAAAGAGAATATAAGAGCCAACCGCAAACAAATTTACCACACACGCCATCGCCAGTCAAGTTGTTAGAGCGAGCAAGAGGGAGCAAGAGCAGGCGAGCAGTCAGTCCCCGTGGGGGCTGGCGACTTGGGCGAGCCAAAGCCACACGTATTACCGGTGGCAAATAGTAATTATTACATTAAATGCACCGCAATAATACGGCAACAACGACTAGCCATAAAAATTGCAACGTTAAACATTACCCAGCCCTGCAACGCTGCCCCTCCCTCGTTGTTGCAACGCAAAGCTTTTCTAAGCGCATGGGCAGTTAAAGTTTAAGTGGTGTAGCGAGTGTTTCCACCAGCAGAGACTCGTACTCGGCAATGTTAATGGCGTTATAGGCCAATGACAAATGCAATTGCCCAGCATAGCAAAGAGTGGGGAGCGAGAGCGAGAGCGGCGCACTATAAATTAAGACATTATGCGATTAAAAACAAACAGCTTGTCGTTAAAGTCACAGAGATGAAAACAGAGGAACTGGCCAAGCACAAGAGAGACACAGAGAGAGGGAGAGAGAGAGAGTGTGCGAGAGCGGAGGCACGAGTGAAAAATTTCAGCTAGCTTCACTATGGGCTGGCATAGTCTACACAAATCATTTACCTTACAATGTTTAAGACAAGTTTATATATTTAAATTGCAGCTTTACTTAATTTACAATTTATCATAATTTTTTAAGCTTATTTTGCTTTTATTCTTACATTATTTTTTGCCAGCAGCTGCTCAGCTTCCTCTCTGTTTGCCTATCTTAATCTCCCCCTTTTCGTTAGCGCGTTGCTTTTAACCCCAGATCCTTTTTGTGTGCCATGTACTTGAACAAACAACAGCTGCTCCCATTCCCATTCGCCATCCCCAAGTTGAACTAGATCAGTTTGCCAGGCTGTGAATGATAGCTGGAAAACAAGGCAATGTTGAAAAAGTTGCCGCGCTCTAGGCAGCCAAGGCAGGCAGTCGGCCAGGCAATAACAACAACAACAACAGCAGCAGCAGCAGCAGCAACAACAACAACTCGATGCTGCCGCAACTGAAACGGCAAATGAAGCTCTCAACCGCAACGTTGGTGGTCCAATGCCGCAGCAGCAGCTGCTACGATGCCGCCACACAGGCGCAGCATTTGAATGCTCATGTCTGTATATGTATGGGTGTGCATATGTCTCTCTCTTGCTCTTTTTGGGGAGCATTGGAGCTGCAGGCGAACTGAGCAAAAGCAAACTGCAAGTCATTGAGAGCAAAAACTTGAGAGTCATTCAATGCGATATTAGTGATGGCATACACAAGTAAAAAAAAAAAATTATTGCAATTATTATAAAGAATTATAATACAAGTTGCAATTATTTAATTAATAAAATTAAAAATTTCATTAAAATAAAAAAAGTTAATTTAAATATTCAATATATTTATGATTACAGCATTGTTTGCATTTTTCTTCAAATATTAGCACACAAAATCCCTTTTTTAAGTTTGGGTTTATTTTAGCCGCAGTGCCCATCACTAACTTGTAAACTGCTGAGCAAAAATAAAAAAAATGGCGCAGTCTGCAGAGAGCGCAGCAGAAATGGATAAAGTATGCAGCCCGCGAGACGGCGGCAAAAATGCCGCCCATGTCGCCAAAATGCGCCACACGCAATCAAAAACAGAAACGAACTGCAACAGCAATAACAACAACAACAACAACAGCAGCAGCAGCGGCAACAACAACAACTTGGCGACTAGTCTCCCCTTTGGAGTTGTTGCCGCAACGCCAAAGAGCAGATGAGAGTAGATGTTAAAGTTTAAGTGCAGGCGCACTCAATGCAAGGCAAAATGTAACGTTAGCCAGGTGAGTAAGGTGATGGGGCATGGCGCAGTGAAAGGTGGCAAAGTTGTTTTTGCTGACTTCAACTTTGACTGCAATTGAATTGCTAATTTAGAATGCACTAAGCTTAATTTGCCAAATTAATTCAAGTCAATTTGCGCTGTAAGACGCCATGCAGTCGCTTTCATGTCTGCCTTATTTTTTTTTAAATGGAAACAGGGAGCTTTTTAAAAGGTTACCCTCTACAATTTGCTCGCGAAAAGAGCCGCATGCGTGTGTGGTCCCCGCACAGGCAAACAGATAAACAGGCAGGCACAGACAGGGGAGCAGAATAAAAACGCATCCTGCTCATAATTTAGTATTAAAAACATGCAAAAACAGACATCAAGCACATGGGAGCAACAACAACAACAACTTCAACCACATGGAGCTAACAAATTTGCCAACAATTCGCAGCCTGGAAACAACTCACACACACACACACACAGATGCAACAACAAAGCCTGCTGCTACGCACGCGCTCCAAAGGCAAAAACACACTCGCGTACACAAACAAAAATAAAAGCTCCAGCGCAGTTGCTGTCGACGTTGACGTCGAGTCGCTGTTGGCACTGTTTGAAGGCCGAGCAGCCAGCGCTGCTGCCCCAATCGTCGCGGCAGCGCAGTAGGACCACCCACATTGCCGGCAGGCCGCTTTTAATGAAGCAACAACAAAACTTTATTTGGGTGGTCGCTGCAGCAACAACAACAACAACAAACGTCTTGTGTGGTCAAAGCCTAAACGACGAGAACAACAAAGAGAGCAACACAAAAATTAGCCAACGCTGCTGGAAAGCATGTTTAAACAATTTGCTACCGATGAGATGGTATAGTTTGACAAGCATATGCTGCAAAACTGTATAATTAAAATAATAAAATGTTTTAAAATTATATTTGCAAAATTAAATTGCATTTTACGCAGTACATTGAGTTATAATTTTACAAGAATTTTTATTTTGAAACATTTCATATGCGGCTTATGACAATACCCTGTAATTTAAATTTGACAAACTAAGCGCCAAACTGTTAAGTCTGACCTGTCGTTGAATCAAAATGGCCGCAAATATTATGAATAAACAGCAGTGTTAAAACGCCAAGACGATAAAATGTTACTGTTATCTCTACTTTTATGTTATATAAAATTTTTAAATAAGCCCAAAGATTCAACTGCAATGCATAAGCGCACTAATGAAGACGTTAAGTCTGCTATCTTACTCTCAGACTCCGATTAACAGTGCCACTGTGAGTTAACAGAGTTAACAATAACATAGAGACTAGTGATGGCAAGCTGGCATTTTTCTTGTCATGATCAAATGCAGCAGTAGCTAATTAAACTTGATAAAAACTAAATTGAACAGTCGTTGCATAATATTTCGACCTTTAGTTAAATGAATGTTTTATAAATTATATGCATTTATTATTATGTTGTCATGCATATAAATTGCCTGGCTAATAAATTAAGTTTATAAAGAAGTATTAAAAATCTGTCTTAAATATTTCACTTGAATAAATATTGTTCGCTTTTTCTTTCTTGTTATTTTTAAATTTTTAGCTTTTTCTGGCTATATTTTTCGTCTTGTCTTTTTTTCGGATGATAATTGCCAGCACTGATTGAGACGTATCTGTATACTCTCAGTGCGAGCATTTTGTCTGTCTGTCAAAAACGCGATCTTGAACGAAACGGTTGTGTGTTGCGGGAGTACGGCACAAGAAGCGCTTAAAACAAAAGTGTAGTGTCCAAATGTGTAGTTATAAATAATCGAATCTAATATATAATAGTTGCATGTTCAATTAACAAGTTTTAAGAAATGCAACAAATAAATGCTAAATGAAACAACAGTGTCGAATGTCTACGTGCGCAAAGTGTGTGTAGAAAAAAAGAAGTGAAATAAAAAGCAAGACGCGTCTTAGTTGAAACGTTCTCTCGAGTACGGAAAAATGCAAAAGTGTTGTGTGCATTGTTATGAAAAACAAAATGCAACGTGAAGTTAAAAAATTTGAAATTAAAAATAAAAAATATTTGATAAAAATATAAATAAACAAGACACACACACACACGCCATACAGCATACAGAGAAAGAAGCGAGAGAGAGAGAGAGAAAGAGCGCGAGCGTGCTAGCGAGCAGAGAGTTAACAGAGCACAGATACTCTCCCACACACACACACACACACACACAGAATACAACAACAACAACAAATACAAAATAAAATGGATAGAGATAGCCTGCCGCGCGTTCCGGACACACATGGCGATGTTGTGGATGAGAAATTATTCTCGGATTTGTACATACGTACCAGCTGGGTGGACGCTCAAGTGGCGCTCGATCAAATTGATAAGGTAAGTGGCCAGCACTGGCCAAAACAAAAGAATATGCATAAGAGACACAGACACAGACACAGACAATCGCTCTCAAACTTGCGCTAGGCTAGGCTTTGCTTAATGAAGTCATTAAGCCGTTGGGACAGTTCTCAATAAATTTTATTGCCGATATCTTGCCGTTTTTTAACGCCCGCTCTTTGTCTTTGCACGTTTATTTCGTTTCGTTTTTATTTCGATTTTGGTTTTTTTTTCGTACTCAATTTGCTTTAATAGAGTTGTTTTGTTTGCGCAGCTTAACAAAAAAAAATCACAGTCGATTTGTTGCTGGCGCGTTTTTATTAATTACAGCACTAGGCTTGTTTAAAAAGTTATAAATTGCATATACAGCGAAATAAACAACATGCAAATTTTTAAAAACAAAAGTTTCAAAATATTTTTGCTGCTGCTTCGCTTTAACAACAACAAAAAACTTGATCTCAGTTTGCCACAGACAACAACTTCATTATTTGTGCCATTGCTACTGTATGCGCTTGCCTCGTTTGCTTGACCACAAAAAAAAAAAGAAAAAAAAAACACTAAACAAAACAAAAAAGCAACAACAGCAAGCTAAAGCAAACTGAAAGGTTGCAAGGAGCAACGTCAAGCTCTTTGATATGCTCTTTGATAAAAGTAAAGCTGCGCTGCTTGCACTTGGCGTTTGCCATAGACAAATATAAGATAGCAAATATAAGTAAAGTTCAAAAAGAGTTTTATAAGAGCTCGCGTATAAGACAGAGTATTCGAGCTGCGTTGTGAGCAGTTTAACATTACTTGCTCTTATGCCAAAAGCATTGTTCGTCTTGCTATGCATGTGTGTGTGTGCATGTGATGAGCATGCGGGTGGTCTTCACAAAAAAGGAGAAAAAAGACGAAAAAAAAAACATTTCACTGACGCACGCGCTTTTTTGCTGCTCTTACAACTTTGACTTTGACTGCGCTGCCAGACAAAGTGACTGTCAAACTGTAAGACAGGCAGCCAGCCAGCCAGCCAGCATTGCTTGCTTTTCTCTTGCATCTCAATTATTTCTCGAAAAGACTCGCGCAGTTGTTTTTGTTGCTGTTGTAACGTTGCCTTGCATTCAATTTATCGAAAATTTGTGGCAAGCAAACGGATCGATCGATCGTTGCTTGGTTTGGGAGACGCTGTAGAGACTCTGGGGCTGCAGCAGCAACTGAGGTGTGGTCGACTTGATCGTGCCTTGTTGTTGTTGTTGCTGTTGTTGTTACTGTTGCTTTTTGTCTGTTGTTTTGGCCTTTTGCTCGTGACGGCGCCGTCATCGTCATCGAGGCGATTTATTTTAATGACTCAATTTAACGAAATATATTAAGACATTAAAATTGTCTAACGAACACACAACGAAACGACAGACAACAACAACAAAATTCGTTTGTTGCCATTTACACGCTCATTTGGGCAGTCTATGCAAATTCGCTCACCACGTTATATTTATTATTATTAATATTTTTTTTTGTATGCCAAACAAACACGCTTGGCGCATATAATAAATAAAGAAAAGGAAAAAAAAATGAAATTTTTTAGCGCTAGCTGGGAGGTCCCAATGGGTGGTGACGTTTTCATGAATGAGTTGAATGCGAAATGAATCCCCAACAGCTTTTGCTGTTATTGTAGCGATAAACATAATAATTGCGCTAAAAGTTTGGGCTATAAGCACTTTGAATGCGCTACACAAAAATAAAATAAATTTTAATATAAATAAATAAGCATTTTTCATAATTAATAAATGATTATAATAATATAATATTGTATTGTAGCGTAAATTTGGCAGCAGCTTTCGAAGTCTGCTTAGTCTTGACTTATTTTTGGGGTTTGTTGCTTGGGCGCATTTATTTATATTTATGGCAATGCCGCACTATGGATGCAGGCCATGTACGACAAGCAAGCAGCGAGCTTGTATATTTGTATCTATAAGATACATATACATAAATTCATGAATGAAACCGTTCGACTGCTCACTCTCCCCGCTCCCCCCAACTCAAACGCTCATCGAGCTATGCCAATTGTAAGGCATACACAAAAACCACTCGGCACAGGAAGTTGAGAAACATTGGCGGCATTTTGAAGAAGTTTTCGTTGCTGTTGTTGTTGTTTATGTGTGGCCAGCATAAGTTGTTGTTGTTGTTGTCGGCTGGCTGAGCAACAAAAACAAAATGTTGTTTAGTCATGCCGCCGCCTCGCCGCGCTCTTTTCACAACAGCACATGAAAAGCAAATATTTGTGTGTGGCGGGCAAACATTACTCAAAACAACAGCAAAGACGCAGAAGAAGAAGCAGAAAAAAAATTGTCTTGGCCAAAATTCGAAAACCAGTAGCATAAACCCTGAAATCGACAATAAGCATCTGCATCGTAATAAACTATGTAAACAACAAATACAAATACAAATGTCAAACAAAGTTTTAGTTTACTTAACTTTGAAGTGAAGTGAGCAAAAATCTTTTGCATATGCAAACAATTTACACAGTAAAATTACAGAAAATATAAAAAATAAAATGAAGAAAATTAAATGCAATGAAGGATAAGAAATGAAAATATTTAAAGTTACTACACAACTCTCTTTTAACTGCTCTCGATCAGTTTGAAATATTTTTGTAGCTGTAAGATATTCCAAAAAGAATGTATCTCTCTTTTATGTACTATGATCTGTTTGGAATATCTTCATATCTTTAAGTTATGCTTTTCACTCTTTTATGTTCTTTGATCAGTTATAATCAATTTGAAATAAGTTATCTATGTAACTCTCTTTCATCTCTATGATCAGTTTGGAATAAATTTATATCTTTAAAATATACCTTTCTCTCTTTTATGTTCTATGATCAAATTGTGGCTGTAAGTTATACCTTTCTCTCTTTTATGCACTAGGCATCAAATTACACTTTGGCTCAACTGTCAACGCCTACTTGAACACCTACAAAATTTCTTGGTACTTCTTAAGCTCTTCTTCTATTATTATGCACCCCTTTTAGTTGCGGCAAAAGTCAAACCGTAAGATACAAAACAAATTTTTAGACAACTCTCTCTCTCTCATTCTCTGTTCTTAGAAGCAAACATACGCCTCAAACATTCACAGCATGTCAAATTACAGTTAACTTGTTAGCAGTACACTGAGCACTTCCCTTTTGCAACCCTCTACGTTAGTCGCTGTAAGCCGGAAATACTTGTAGGCGTGAGATATCTTCATCGCCACCACGTTTATCTCAGACAGACAGACGAACTGAAATCTCTTTGGTCTTTCTCGGAAGCCACGTTTGGGGTTGAGCCCTTGGCGTCCGCAATTTATGCAGGTATGGCACTCCTCGAGAACTCGAGAAACGTGTGTTTGCTTAAGGATTAGTCCAGCAGCTATCTCGCTCTAGCCACTTGAAACGCGCGCGCCCCCCTTTGATCTTGATCGTTGTTTGCTTTAGGCAGAGAATTTAATGCGGCTGCGTTCATAAATTTGTGTTCAAAATTGTTTTGATATGATTTGTTATTATCTAACTGCTGGTGGTCCAAAGCGCAGATACATAAATATTTGTAACAAAAAGTGTGACAATGATTTATGTGCCATGGCTTACACCTGTCGCCCGTAGATCTTATCAACTGTTATCTTATTAGCATAATGTAAAGCTAACAGACAGTAACAAAACTAACAGCGCAACGAAAATCTGACAAGATTTATTAAAATAAATGAAGTAACTAAGACCTGCATTTCTTAAAATTCGCTTAGTGCAGCAGCTTCAATTAAAACTAAAAATAAAACAAGCAAAAGTCAGTGCCCCACATATGTGCCGCACACATGACACCCACATAATGCCCCAAAAAAATAAGCAGAGAAAAAAAACAATTGACAGCTCAATTTTTAGGCCTCACCAACAACAGAGCGGGAGCTGGGGGGCAACTGAAACTGTTTTTTTGTTGTTGGCAAGACGAAATGTGTTTTTCACTCAGCTTCATTAGGCAACGGCAACGGCAACGGCGGCGAGTACGAGTCGTCAAGCAAGGCAAGAGACTCAGACAGCGACCAGAGCCAGAGCCAGGCCCTAACTTTAGAGTCTACCTTTAGTTGAGACGTTGCCGGCTGCACATAAAACTGTTATTGTCTTCATCAGCGTGCCCTGGCCCCGACTACGACAACAACAACAAAAGCAACAACAACAGCAACATACGAACGTAAGACGTAAAAAAAATCAAAAGAATTATGAAGACATTAACTTGACCACACACAGCAAGCGAACTGGCCCGACCGACCGACCGTCCGTTTCGTCTGTCTCGCTGTCCCAGCAAGAGCAACAGATAAAAGCAAAAACAACAACAACAAGAGACGAGCTACGAAGTAAAAGCAGCTGAAGCAGTGACATTGGGCTAAAAATGTAAGCGAGATAGCAATAGCAATACGAAACTGAGCGCATCGCGCAGAGCGCGGCTTAAGAGCGAAAGAGAGCGCGCAGCGTTACCGGAAAGAAACATTCAAGCAATAATCACGGAATTCACTGAAAAAGCAGTTAACGGACAGCGCAGACAACACAACGGACTCTCAGCTTAAGCCCTTGCCCTCGCTTGCGCTCTCGCTCTTACGCTCTCACTCTCTCTTGCTATAGCGCTCTCTTTGAGTTTTCGGTGCGTGTGTACCTGTGTGTGCATGTGAATGAGAATGAGCGACGTGGCCGCCTTGACTACCTGAGTGCGCATGTGTGTGTGCCGTGTCTCTGCCCGTGTTTCGTATGAAAATAATAAAGAAATTAAATTGCTCGTCGTTGCTTTTGTTTTTTTTTTTTTTGGCAGCACAGGTTGAAAATGTTCAAGCTGCTTGGAAACTATATTTAAAACTAAACTTAGAGCCGAGACAAGCTGCCAGCTTTTGCTTTATGCCTTGCTCCTTGTACTTTGCACCTGTTGCTGCTTGTTGTCGCAACTAACGGTAAGCAGTTGGCCAACAAACTGACCTTCAACATGTTGCCTGTTTAACGAAGAGTTCGCAGAGCAAGTTTTATTTGCAACAGACATTAAATTATATGTAAATGTTTGCTGGTCACGTTTTAGGGGCGCCATAAATTGCCGGCAAATAATAATTTGCATGCATCGTCATCGAGCACATTTACTTCATTTTAATTGCTTTTGGCCTAGGTCGTATCACCTGCCCCCGCCACACGGCTACAGTGTGAGCACTAAATGCGTGTGTGGTCACACACACACATGCAAAGCTTTTTATGCGGGCGTAGCGCAATAAGAGAAAATTTTCAATAGCTGCGCACAGTGGTGCAAAGCGCATAATATGCGTTTGCTGCTTTTGACACACTGTGCAACTAAAAAAAGATTTCAAGCGCTGCTGATATTTAAAATTTATTTTCAAAAAATTCGTTTCTTGACATTTACTGTAGTAAAATAAATTTTAAATTTCAAATGTGTAGCAAAGCATAATAAACAAATATATATATATATATATATAGACATATATATAAGGCTGCATGTTGAGGCGACATTTGGTATGCCAAAATGTTCACATGTGGCATATAAGTTTAATGGGATCTACAAGTTTTATGGCACACCTATACGTGAGAAACATGGGAAAGCTTGCGTGAGTTCATAGCGAAGTCTATTTGCGTAGCAATGCCAAATGTTTATAGCCAAAAAACAAAGCGTATAAACTTTATAAACCTTTGCCCTCAGCGACAGCGACAAGCGTTTTGT
This sequence comes from Drosophila busckii, assembly GCF_011750605.1. Lineage (NCBI taxonomy): Eukaryota > Metazoa > Arthropoda > Insecta > Diptera > Drosophilidae > Drosophila > Drosophila busckii. The sequence goes on from NC_046605.1 coordinate 6,562,836, forward strand.
GAAGGCTCAAAGCCAGCTGGAGCACGCCTGCTTGATAAGGTATAATGCCAAGCCGGCATTTAGACGCCTCACTGGCATTATATGCACCATAGGACCCGCGTCGCGTAGCGTGGAAATGCTGCTCAAAATGTTGGACACGGGCATGGACATAGCGCGGCTGAATTTCTCGCACGGCACGCATGAATATCATGGCGAGACTGTGGCCAATGTGCGCCAAGCAATGGCGCAGTACTCCAAGTGCATGGGCTATGAGCATAATGTAGCTATAGCGCTGGATACTAAAGGTCCGGAAATACGCACGGGTTTGATTAAAGGCAGCGCCACAGCTGCAGTGGAGCTGGCAACAGGCGCAAAGTTTACGCTAAGCACCAAGCAGGAGCTGCAGGCAGAGGGCACAGCTGACCAAGTCTATGTGGATTACAAGAACATAACCAAAGTGTTAAAGCCAAATGATCGCGTTTATTTGGACGATGGGCTCATATCTTTGATAGTCAAGTCTGCCGAGGCGGAGCAGTTAATATGCGAAGTGGAAAATGGCGGCAAGCTGGGCTCAAGCAAAGGCGTTAATTTGCCCAATGTTAATGTGGATTTGCCTGCTGTAAGTGAAAAGGATAAATGCGATTTGCAGTTTGCTGTGCAGCAGCAGCTGGACATAGTCTTTGCCAGCTTTATACGCGATGCGGCGAGCATAGAAGAAATACGCTGCATACTCGGCGAGCAGGGCAAGCATATCAAAGTGATAGCCAAGATTGAAAATCATCAAGGCATGCAGCATATAAAGCAGATTATAGACGCCGCCGATGGCATTATGGTAGCACGTGGAGATCTGGGCATAGAAATACCCGCAGAGAAGGTATTTCTAGCGCAAAAGTCAATGATTGCGCTTTGCAACAAAGTGGGCAAGCCCGTTATATGTGCCACACAAATGCTGGAGTCAATGATTAGGAAACCGCGTGCCACACGCGCTGAACTCTCGGATGTGGCCAATGCAGTGCTCGATGGCAGCGATTGCGTCATGCTCTCGGGTGAAACTGCCATGGGTGATTATCCCTTGCAGTGCATTTCGGTTATGTCCAAAGTGTGTCAGGAGGCGGAGTCTGCCATTTGGCATGAGCGTTGCTTTCAAGATTTGGTTAACATCTCGGCCAGCGAGAGTCGCGACTACGAGCAGTCGCTTATTGTGGCCGCCGTGCATGCCGCCATACAATGCCAAGCTAAAGCTATTATAGTGCTTACCAAAACTGGCCGATCGGCTGCTACGCTAGCGCGTTTTCGTCCTCGCTGTCCCATCATTAGCGTCATTGAGCAGAACGCACGAGTTGCGCGCCAGACGCGTCTCTATCGTGGCGTTATACCAATTAACATTGCAGCCAAACAAACTGGCAAACTAACTTGGCTCGAAAGCATTAAGCAGCGCATTAGCCTGGCCTTGAACATAGCCAAGCAACGTGGCTTTGTGCAAAAAGGAGATCCTGTCATTATCGTCACCGGTGGCAAAAACAAGCGAGCTGGCATTAATTCTATGCATTTTTATCAAGTTAACTAAACTGTATTAAAATTTTTTTTACATATTTCCCTTTGTTGATCTACTTAAGCTCAAGCTTTGTTCACTTTAGAAAACGCGCTGCACATAAATCGATCAAATAAGGCTTTGGCTCTGGGTCTCTGCCCATTTACTCTGCTAAGTACTGAATTATACAATATTTATGCGTTTATTATGCATCCGCCGGGTGGTCCGGCACGTCGCTTTTGTCTATTGGGCTGCGATTTATGCTAACAAATTATTTTGCATACTAAATATGTATGTATTTATTTATTTTTTTATTGCGGCATAACTATAACTGGACTTCCAATATACAAGTTTTATGGCGTGTTGTTTAGTTGTTAACCAAATTGGGTTGGGCAAAGTGTATTGGCTAGTCGGTTACGCTTTGTAAATTCAAGTTTTATTAGTAATTTATGCAGTGGTTGTCATTGAGTTGTTCACAAAATTGGCTGTGAATATACAAAGTGTGCTTGCAAGTCGGGTTTGTTATTGCTGCATATAAATAAAATTGATTTTGTCTTTTTTTTGTATGCAAAGTGTATTTGCTAGTCAGTTTAGCCTTGTAAGTTCAACTTTTATTAGTTATTTGTTAACAAATTTGCTTTTGGCTATACAAAGTGTATTTGCTAGTCGGGTTTGCCATGTAAATTTTTTTTTCAAGCGTTATTTATTTAAGCAAATTCGTTTTGTCATTTGTTTGTATGCAAAGTGTATTTGCTAGTCGGTTTTGCCTGCTGATTTAAACTTTTAATAGTTATTTATTGATTGGAAAAGTTGTTTAATGCTTTGTCTATAATGCAGCGTGTAATTAAGTAGTCTATGGGTTGCTGCTCCCCCCAGGGGGGAGTCTTGTGTCAAACTTTTTGATTGATTAGTGCGCTAATGGGGCGCTCAAGTTGAAAGTTGATTTCTTTCAAAAATTAAGTTTGTTGTCTTAAAATGTATTTCAAATGCATTTTGTATTTAGCTGCACCTGCTGTCAATGTCAAGCAGCAAACTATTGTTGTCTCGCTTTAGCATTTGTTACAGTGCTGCTAAAACTGCATGCGCCTGGGGATTAGGCACAGGCAGCAGCAGAGGATTAGGACCAAAAATGTGCATTTCTAATGAAGTTGTTGCGCTTACAAAGAAAATGCAGCACACAGAGAGAGAGACAGAGAGAGAGGCAGAGAGAATTTTCTGCTTTAGTCAGAGCAGCCATAAGAAGAAGACAAGCATGAAAGGCAAGCTGAGCAGCGGCCATAAATCAATTTGTGACATTTCCTCACGGCAGCTGCGGGTGAGCATGCAACAGCAACAACAACAACAACAACAACGTGCCTCAAGATTGATGGTATGTCACATAGAGTCAGGCAACATTTGGCAAACTAGTTAAAGAGAGAGAGAGAGAGCTGACGGGGCGGGGACCGGAGGCGTGCCCGTGCCCTGGCAGGGAGTCTGTCGCTGGCTGACAAGCGTTAACAGAAGTTGCCGCCGCCGCCGCTGCTGTGTTGATGGCTCAATCTAATGTATACAGTTTGAGCTGCACTGGCCGCTGCCAAAATCTAGATTAAGTTTATTTTTAGTGCAAGCTGCTGCAACTACAACCTGCGGCATTACAACATTGTTGCGTTCGCTACAAACAATTCCTGGAATTTTGTGCATCTTTTGTTTAGGTTGTGCACTAAAACAACAACAACAATAACCACAGGGGAAAGAAAAATTCTTTGAGTCGTCGCACATACGAAAAATTATGAAAAAAATTCCACGAACATTGCCAATGCAGTCGCAGTCGCAGTCACCACCACCACATGCAGCGCAGCAGCAGCGCGACGGCAGCTTAAAAGAGACAAGCCGACTATTACACGCTGCTGCTGCTGCAGCGCAGTCAACGTAAGCACGAATGACTTAATTAAGAGCGACAAAGCTAATGCCAAAGAGTTTTAGGTTTGCGGAAATGACACAACGTTGACTGCATTAATAAACTAGCACAGGAAGCGCAGCTGCGCTCTTTAGCTGCGCTCTCTTAATTGCGGCCCTTTTTATAAATGCGTAAGTCGTTGGCGCACCCACAAAAAGCGAATTACAGTGTGTAAGAGCGGGAGAGTCATTAGGCGCAGGTTAGCTTTTGTATAGCTGACTCCCGCACGATTGGACGCCCTCACCCTCACGCTCTTAACGGTAGTCATAAAGTGCCTGGCCCAACAATAAAGACGTCTTCTTTGTAGCCAATGCCACTTAAGTCATTTTTCAGTTTTGCGCTTTTGACTAAACCAACAATTGTAGCTGTTGCTGCTGCTGCTGCTGCTGCGTGGGCAAAGAAACAAAAAACTGAAATAAAACTCAACTCAAGTCGACTTGATCCTCTAACGCTTTTGTATAAACCCATTTCACTGGCGGAAAATCTGTGAAAAGCGATAAAAGCAAAAGCAGTTTACCACACAAGACTTTTAACAGCAAAAACAACAACGCAAAGAGAAATACAAAAAGAAGAAGAAAAAAAAACAAGCCAAAGCTCGAGACGCTTCCAGCGCTGTTTGGAATGTTGCTGCGTCTCTCTCTCTTTCTGTCTCTGCCTTTTGCTGTTGCGCCTGGGCACTGGGTGCGCCGCCGCACAGTTGTACAAAGTGTGTGATGGCAGAAACTTCGAGTAGAAATTTTATAGCAGGCTTTAAATTGTTTTTGCCCACACTGTGCATTGACTGTTTGGTTTACAAGTTCGATTGAGACGTTAGCGCGCACAGCTCATTATTTGCAGCTCAATTTTCTACATGGAGCAGCGGCAGCAGCAGCAGCCAGAGATGAGAAAGGCCTAATCGCAGCCTGCAGCTTTTCAAGCTTTTGGTGTGGCCCTGGCCAGTCCCAGTCCCAATTGCCCAAGCAGCAGACGATTATATGTTGGCGACGTCGGCGGCGGCGGCGGCGACTAACGCTGGCGTCGTCGTCGGCGTTTTGTTTTTTGTAGGCTGGGCCTGCTGCTGCGTTTGGGGTTGCTGCCGCTGCTGATGATGATGATGCGGCGGAGAGCAACGAAAAAAAAAACATATATAAATTATATAGCTGTGGTTGGGGCCACACGCTGTTTCGTTATAATTTTAATGCGTTATTTATGGCAATGGCAACACAAGCAAAACAACAACAATACAAATAGTTAACGCTAAACAAATAACACTAACTCATGCTGTCTCGCTCTCTTTTGATTTTTAGGGCAAGGCGCGTGGCAGCCGCACAGCAATCTATCTGCGTTCAGTATTCCAATCCCACCTCGAACAACTTGGCAGCTCGGTGCAGAAGCATGCAGGCAAGGTGCTCTTCGTGGCCATCTTGGTGCTGAGCACCTTTTGCGTGGGCCTCAAGAGCGCCCAAATACACTCGAAGGTGCATCAGCTGTGGATACAGGAGGGCGGCCGCTTGGAGTCTGAGCTGGCGTATACGCAAAAAACCATAGGCGAGGATGAATCCTCAACGCATCAGCTGATCATACAGACGGCGCACGATCCAAATGCATCGGTATTGCATCCACAGGCGCTGCTGTCGCATCTGGAGGTGCTGGTCAAGGCGACGGCGGTCAAGGTGCACATGTACGACACGGAATGGGGCTTGCGGGACATGTGCAATTCACCCACCACGCCCACATTCGAAGGCACCTACTATATAGAGCAGATACTGAAGCATTTAATACCTTGCTCCATTATAACGCCGCTGGATTGCTTCTGGGAGGGCAGTCAGCTGCTGGGACCCGAGACGCCGGTGTTCATACCGTAAGTAGCCAAACGTGCATCCAATTGCTCAGCTTATATAAAATATTTTTTTTCTCTCCTTGCAGTGGCTTGAACAATCGCTTGGTGTGGAGCACCCTGAATCCATCGGCTGTGATGCAGTTCATGAAGCAACAAATGTCGGACCAGAAGATTAGCTTCGACTTTGATACCGTGGAGCAGTATATGAAGCGCGCGGCTATAGGCAGTGGCTATATGGAGAAGCCTTGTTTGAATCCGCAGCATCCGCATTGCCCGCAAACGGCGCCGAATAAGAACAGCTCACAGCCGCCGGATGTGGGCGCCATATTGAGCGGCGGCTGCTATGGCTATGCGCCCAAGTATATGCACTGGCCGGAGCAGCTGATTGTGGGTGGTGCGCAGCGCAATCGCAGCGGACATTTGAAGAAGGCCAAGGCGCTGCAGACGGTGGTGCAGCTAATGACGGAGAAGGAAATGTACGATCAGTGGCAGGAGAACTACAAGGTGCATCACATTGGCTGGTCGCAGGAGAAGGCAGCCGAGGTGCTCAACGCTTGGCAGCGCAACTTTTCGCGCGAGGTGGAGCAGCTGCTGCGCAAGCAATCGCGCATTGCGAACAACTATGACATCTATGTGTTTAGCTCGGCCACGCTGGACGACATATTGGCCAAGTTCTCGCATCCCAGCGCACTGAGCATAGTCATAGGCGTGGCCGCCATTGTGCTCTATGCGTTTTGCACGCTGCTGCGTTGGCGCGATCCGGTGCGTGGGCAAAGCAGTGTGGGCGTGGCGGGAGTGCTGCTCATGTGTTTCAGCACTGCGGCGGGTTTGGGTCTTTGCGCGCTGCTGGGCATTGTGTTCAATGCTGCCAGCACGCAGGTGGTGCCGTTTCTAGCACTTGGTTTGGGTGTGGATCACATTTTTATGCTTACAGCTGCCTATGCGGAGAGCAATCGCAAGGAGCAAACCAAGTTGATACTCAAGAAAGTTGGCCCTAGCATACTTTTCAGCGCTTGCAGCACCGCTGGCTCTTTCTTTGCCGCCGTCTTTATACCTGTGCCTGCTCTCAAAGTTTTTTGCCTGCAAGCCGCCATTGTCATGTGCTTCAATCTGGCAGCAGCTCTACTAGTATTTCCCGCTATGATTTCGCTGGACTTGCGTCGTCGCACTGCAGGACGCGCTGATATATTCTGCTGCTGCTTTCCGGTGTGGAAGGAGCGCCCCAAAGTGCAGCCACAGCTCAGCATGAACAACAACAACAATCGCGGCGGCCGTCACATTAAGAACTGCAACAACAATCGCGCTGCACAGCAGCAGCAACAGCAACAACAACAGCAGCAGCAGCAACAGCCAGCGCAGAATCCGCTGCTGGCAGCACAAGCTTCCAAGAGCGGCGTCAGCTCACTGCCTGCATTCTCGCTCTCCAGCTTTGCCTACAAATACTATACGCCTTTCCTAATGCGCAGCTGGGTAAAGTTTCTGGTGGTCATGGGTTTCCTAGGCGCGCTCATCTTTAGTTTGTACGCCGCCAAGTCGCTGCAGGATGGTCTGGACATTATAGATCTGGTGCCCAAGCACAGCAGCGAGCACAAGTTTCTGGCTGCGCAGTCGCGTCTCTTTGGCTTCTATAGCATGTATGCGGTTACCCAGGGCAACTTTGAGTATCCCACGCAGCAGCAACTGCTGCGGGATTATCATGAAGCCTTCGTGCGTGTGCCGCATGTCATCAAGAACGATAATGGTGGACTGCCCGACTTTTGGCTGCTGCTGTTCAGAGATTGGCTAAGCAATTTGCAGCGTGTGTTTGATCAGGAGTTTGCCGAGGGTCGCCTCAATACGGAAACTTGGCATCCCAATGCCAGCAGCGATGCTATACTCGCCTTTAAGCTTATAGTGCAAACAGGCTATGTGGACAATCCGGTGGATAAGAGTCAAGTGGGCAATGTGCGTCTTGTAGACAAAGAGGGCATCATAAATCCCAAAGCCTTTTACAATTATCTCTCCGCCTGGGCCACCAATGATGTATTCGCCTATGGCGCCTCACAGGTAATAATCACAGCTTTTACATTTTATAGCTTTACTTACTTTACCTTCTTTGCTTACCAGGGCAAACTGTATCCGGAGCCACGTCAGTATTATCACACGCCCACCGAGTACGATTTGAAAATACCCAAGAGCCTGCCGCTTGTCTATGCGCAAATGCCTTTCTATTTGCATGGACTCACAGACACGTCGGAGATTAAGACGCTCATTGGTCACATACGCGATTTGAGTGTCAAATTCGAGGGCTTTGGGCTGCCCAATTATCCTTCCGGTAAGTCAACTGAGCAGTTTTCGCATAAACTCAGCTAATCTTTGTTTTCTTTTAGGCATTCCGTTTATCTTTTGGGAACAGTACATGACACTGCGCTCCTCGCTGGCGCTTATACTCGCCTGCGCCTTGTTGGCTGCTCTGGTGTTGGTTTCGCTGCTGCTGCTGTCCGTCTGGGCTGCTGTGCTGGTCATCATCAGCGTGCTCGCTTCGCTTGCGCAAATATTTGGCGCCATGACACTGCTGGGCATCAAATTGTCCGCCATTCCAGCGGTTATACTCATACTGGGCGTGGGCATGATGCTCTGCTTCAATGTGCACATATCCTTGGTAAGTCAAAACTCAATCCTCTGCTGCATTGAGCGCTCAACTAATCTTTCAATCCTTGCAGGGCTTTATGACTTCAGTGGGCAATCGGCAGCGGCGCGTGCACTTGGCCATGCAGCTATCGCTGGGTCCCTTGGTGCACGGCATGTTCACCTCGGGCATGGCGGTCTTCATGTTGTCCACCTCACCGTTTGAGTTTGTTCTGCGTCACTTTTGCTGGCTACTGCTTGTTGTGCTTTGCGTTGGCGCCGTCAACAGTCTGGTAGTGTTTCCCATTATCTTGAGCATGCTGGGACCGGAGGCGGAACTGGTGCCGCTGGAGCATCCAGATCGCATTTCAACGCCCTCGCCTTTGCCCATGCGCAGCAGCAAGCGCTCGAACAAGTCGTTCATTGTGAATGGCTCACGCGGCTCGTCGCGCAATTCGAGCTCCAACAATTGCCACAAGGCGCATCATTACCACAAGGATATGAATATCAATGATCCATCGTTGACCACCATAACGGAGGAGCCGCAGTCCTGGAAGTCCAGCAATTCGTCCATACAAATGCACAACGACTGGAGTGCACCGTCGACGCCAACGCCCAGCTATCATCACAATCATCTGAACAAACATTATATGAACAACATTAACAATTATCAAAAACGCGAGCGTGAGCGTGACTGCGGCAACGGCCCACATGGCGGCGGCGGCGGCTCCACAGCGGGCGGCTCAAACTGCTCTTATGCACAGTCGGCGCCCACTGTGAGCTATGGCGCGCCGGAGCTGCAGAGCATTGTTGTGCAGCCGGAGGTGACTGTGGAGACCACGCACTCGGATAGCAACACCACCAAGGTGACGGCAACGGCCAACATCAAGGTGGAACTGGTCACGCCTGGCCGAGCGGTGCGCAGCTATAACTTTACGAGTTAGCGTTAGCGTCAGCGTCATCGTTAGCCATTGGCACTAGTTCCTGTAGCCATTAGCGTCTATCTCTAACTGTAATTGTAATCTGTAGTTGTAACCTGGAACTGTATATGTGTATGTTGCATGTTAGTTAATTTCCACATATAGTTTATATACTTTTATATATATAGATATACATATGTGTCTAGTATCTATTTGACAGCTGCTACGCTCTTTGCGCTTGCCTAGCAGCTTTGTATGTATGTATTTAGCGCTTAAGGCATTTTTTATACATAGAGTTATTTATTGTTACAAACACCCACACACACACACACACACAAACACATACACACCGCTATGTACTTACATTTACACACACACACACACACATACAAAAAAACCATAAATATTCTAACGCGAGATTCAAGCATTAAACCAACCCACACTAGTAATTTATAGCATTTAATTTAGTTTAAATATGTACATAAAAAAAAACACAAGGACTTGAACCAAAATAGTATCGCTTAATAAATACTTACAACTTGAATGTAAGCTCAATTTAAAACAAAATAAAAATACGAACGAGAGAAATTTACTAAACAAACGACAAATGAAATCCCTCCCGTAGGTACTTACAACCAAAACGATTAAATAATATTATATATAAATATATAATAAAACGCCCATGTACAAGCAAAATATACACTTTTTGTTTTTCTTATGAAACTTGGCAGTTGAAATTTAGCAATTTAAACTTAAATTTGTACGCGCTAACTTTCATGTCAAAATTAAACGATCTGGCAACTATCGTCCGCGCTATCGATACACCACTTGCCACTATCGAGTTGATAATTCTCGTACGATATTGTGTTATATGCATCTCTGTCGCACGTACACAATTTGTCGTTGCTACACTGCTCGCACAATAACATTGTGGATAATAGCTGCCAGTTTGAGTTGTGTTTTGAATAAAATTGTTTTTAAGCTTAATTGTTTAAAACAATTACTGCTAAGTGCTTCACTTATTAACTTGCCAATTTGCTTAAGTGCTGCACAATAACTGCAAACAAAAGATGCATTTGAAAAATCAACTCTCTTAATATTGATGTTAAATAAAACATCAAACTTCATTCTCTTTTTATTCGCCAACTTGATCGGACGTGTTGCGCGTCGTGGACGTCGTTGTTACACATATACATACGTACATATAAAAAAGCTTGAATGATCTTACATGCGGGCGACGAATTAAAACGGATACTAAAATATTAAAACGCAATTTGAAAGCAAAAAGTTAACTTCAAAGCTTTGTGTAAGTAAAAAAGAAATTGTTCTTGTTACCCGGTTTTGAGCGTGTACGTGTGCGCTTGTGTTTGTGTTGTTGCCTGTACCTGTGTGTGAGGCTATTTGTGTGAGTGTGACTCGAATTGGCAAAAGCGCAACTACGAAAGCGAAAGAAACAAATAAAAATACAGACTGTGTGCATTAGTGTGTAATTTTGTGAAAGTTTTATTTAAAACGCCATTAAGAAGTATATATAAATACATTAAAAGCGGCTTAAAAGTCAATAAAACTTCTCGCTGTCAGCGCTTGTAACTGTAACAACGTGCTTATAACAGTGACGCCGACGGCGACAGCGGCGCCAACGCAGCATATTTTGTTGTGTCGATGTGGTGTGTTTTGGCTTGTGAATTGTTTTTTATACAAGTTGGCAATGCATTAAATGCCAAAATAATTGTTTATTGTTGATTTGTTTATAAATAAATATGTAATATGCATTACATGAGCGCTACATCTCTTTCGCCCACGCTCACAACGTCACAAATGTAATATAACGGTATTTCAAAAACAAAGCTAATACATTTGCAATTATTTGCACTCTCCCCATATACAAAGCTATATCTTTTGCGTTGCAAATCGCAAGCTTGTGTATGTGTGTGTGTTATTGGCTATTCCCGCCCATCGCTCAGCTGACAGGTCGCACACACACACAGACACGCGCGCATGCTTTCCCCTTCAGCTTGCTCCCTTTGCCGGCATTTTGGACGGCTCAAATGTCACGCCACCTTATCAATGGGGCAGCAGTGTCGGAAGTGCAGCGTTCGGGGGCGCACGCATTGTTTTATGTGGTCAGTTTGCTAAATGTTTTAATTAAGTGTATGATGATAAACAACAACGGTACGTGCATTGACCCACTTGCAATATGCACTCTCTCTTGAAATTGCATTACGCAATTTAATTACAAAAAAAAAATCAACAACAGTGTTATTGATTTCTAATTGTTGTTTGACAATTGCAAAGTGACAATAATAAAAAAGAAAACTTTGCTTTCAAAGCTAAACGACCTTCATCAGCAACTGGAGTGCGAGATAAGAGAGCGCTGTGGGATGAAGAGCGTAGTCTCAAGTGTCTATGCAGCTGCATTTAGTTTGAATTTATATAAATATAACGCTGCTGCTGCTGCTGGCAGTTAGATAATACATTTGTTATTTAAAGTTTTATATTTTAAACGCAAAATACGCATATATGTAAACACAAATTGTGTTAAAGAGCAATGCTCTTATTTTGAATGGCGCTCTCTTACATTGTCTACGTCATTTCCCCAACGGTGCACGTGTACTTTCATGTAAATACTTAAACGTGTATGTGTGTCTGTGTGTGTGTTTGCGCACAGTCTCACGCGCGCTCTCTCTTGCGCTGTATCTCTCTCTGTTTGGCAGCCTGACTCATGCGCTCTCCTACTCCCACTCACTTGTCTGCTCAGTTTATTATACCAACTGAAAATCATGCGAGTTTTTTAGCTTGTGGAGCTGCGAGCTGTGCTGCGGGGTCATTTATATGTATGTGCGTGTGCTTAGGTGGCTGTGTGTGTGTGTCATCTGTTTGTTGCTCTCGTCGCCCCCAATGCGCGCAGCAGACCAGCTGAGCAGACAAAAGTTGTTGCATTCAGCATGGAAATTGCAGTGTCAGTGCTATTCTGATTTGTTTGGGGCGCGGTTTTGTTTGCTGGCGGCCCCCGGAAGCGTGTGCATTGAGAGCAACTGTCACGTTTTGATGAAGCGTCTTTTGTGGCAATAAGTTAACAATAAGCAAATAAATAGTGCCAAGTGCTCAGTGTGTGTGTGTGTGTGTGGATTTGCCGGTTGCCGTTTTCATTCATGGCCAAATGGTAAGTGAGCAAACTAGCCAGGATACAGTCAAATCTCTGGGCCAGACGTCAACAGTTTGCTCTTTGACCTTTTTACCTCGCCTCATCAGCTGTCCCTATAGAGATTGCTGCCGCTCTCTTGCATTTGCGCTCTTGTACAGTTGTGGTTGACGTGCCCAGCGTGGTGCATTCGCCGCTGACGCCACACGGCAACGCTCTCTTCGCCGCATTTCCCCTGAACATCGTATGATTTTTAGCTGGTATAACCAAATGCTAACAACGGCGGCGAAGAAAGAAAAACTTGCCACACGGCACAGCAACCCTCACCAACATTTGTAGCCCCGGCCACACACATTCACTGCCTTCCCTGCCTGCCCCTTGCTCCGCCCTGTGTGCTGCGCCCAGATTGTCTGGCGCTTTTCTTGCACGCAGCAGTTTTTGTTGTAAATGCGGCACAGCTGCTGCTGCTGCTTTTGTTTTTGTTGTAACGAAAATAGTCACGCGATTTTCATGTGGGCACATAGGGACCTGCATACATATTTAAATTTAATATACCACAGGCTACATTTCCCAGCTGAAATAGCAAAGAAAAAAGTCAATAAGAACAGACTGTATATAGTCAATTACTCAATATGCAACATTGTTTTACTGTAAATATTGCCTTGTAATTGTTTATCTCACGTTTATTATAAGTGGCCCCGTTCTTGAACCTGTGTGTAATAAATTTTTATGTTTTATACGCATTTCAAATTAAAAGCGCGTGTAATTATGTAACTAAAAAAGTTTTTAAAGCTGCAAATTTTTATTAAACTTAATTAAAGAGTGTGCTAAGCTGCTTTCAAACGAAAAAATAAAAACACGTTTTATTCTTAAAACGCGCGCTCAGCACTGGCAAACAAACAAATACACACACACACATACTATTACATATATATATATAGCGTTTAAATATTTGCTTTAGTCACGACGTTGAAATGTCTGCTGAAAGATTTTCTAACCGGTTTTGCCATGTCGTTGGCTTAAAGCATTTAACCGGCCTTTTGCGACGTGCCCGTGATCATTGCCAAAAGTGTTTTCTTTTCTTTATTTTGTGGAAAATTTTCACTTACAGCAAGTGTGTGTAGAATTACATAGACAGATAAAAATGCTTGTCTAGGTCATTTGCCTACATATACAAGCGACTATTTAAGATCTGAGCGATGATTTTACTTTCACATACAGACTCCCGCTCTTGCCCCCAACAAATGAGCGCGTGCAAATGAGCAATTGTACGCTCTCTCTCTTTTCTCGCTCTCTTTTTATTTTGGGCACTGCTGCTGCTGGCAATAATAAAATTCATTTCAATTCACCCACACACAAACAAAACTCTGGTCACAGTTGTTTGTTTTGTTTTGCCTTTCTCTCTTGCTCTTTCTCTTTCTCTGTTCGCTACGTGCAAATTGCCGCCTTGTGTGTGTTTTATTCATTGTTTTTGCAGCATTTGTTTAAATTTATGAGCATTTCTACTCAGCCTTATGCTCAGTGCGCTCTCAATCAGTTGCAAACTAAACAAAAAGGCAAAATAAATTATTTTTATTTTGGACTTTGACACAGTCATACGATGATATTTTTTGTTTTGCCCCCAATTGCGCAAGTGAGACGCAAGAGCGAGAGACAGAGAGAGAGCGTGAGGGAGGATCGGCGAGCAGGAGCAAAGCAAAGAGATAGCAATCAGACAGTCTAAGGTGCGCTCGCTTGCGTTCTTCAATCGTCGTTTAAGTTCATTTGTATGTTTCATACTAAGTTCATATGCAAATGAAGCAAAGTCGCTTAACGTTTAATTGCAATTGAATCAATACACAGATACATTTATCTACATATGCATGTGTATGTGTGTTTATTTATAACTGTTGCTTGCCCCATCAATGTCAAGGCATCCATCATGTGCCACATATAAGGTTATGCTGATAATTGCATTTTTTTTTGCACCCTGGGGCACTTTATTGTTTACTTTAGCAGCTAAACGGTCAAAGTTCAAGTAACAGTACAAAGCTATTGACGCAATTGCAAAAATCGTCGCACATGCAGAAAGAGCAGCTCAAGTTTTTTTTTTAATATGCATGTAGCAAAAAGTCAGGGCTGCAGTAACACAATAATTTTAAGAAAATAATACAAATATTGGAGCATATATTAAAACTCATAAAGTATTAGGAATTTTAGATTTAGTACTATAGAAATTTTTTATCTTTAAAATTTCATAAGTTAAAAATTGATTACTAATGCTTAAAAATATTTTAAAAATAATGTATCTCAATTTTCGAACTATCAAAATATTACACGCTACTTAACTCTATAATTATTATTAAATATAATTTGTATAACATTCTCAAACATTTCAATTTCAAAACGTAAATTGTTTTGATGCGTCATTAAACTTATTTATGACGTGTCTCCGCTACAGCATGACATGTTAGATTTTGCTGTAGAATGTCTTACGTAATATTAGATTCATAATTTGTGTATGTTTTATTTTGTTGTTAACAAAGCTCAATTACACACAAGACTTTGCACCTAGAGGAAACAAACTGGACTTTGCAATTTGCGTGACAATTGAATTGATTTATATAAATAGTAAAAAACTAGAAATCATTGAATTGAATTTAAATTCTTGAAGCCGAGCGTAACTGATATTTTTTTGGCTGATGACGTCGTTGTAATTAAAACATGCAAAATGCAACTGTAATTTAATTTCAAGATCGAGTTCGAGGTGAGCACAACCAGTTGCACTTTCCCATTGGTAGCATTTGCTTGTTAGTCAAGCGTGAGAGTCGAGAGAGTCGCGAGAGCTCTCAGTGCTCTTTTTGTTTTGTTGTTGTGCAACAAAATGGCAGCTAACGACTGCATAAACAATAAAAAAATGAACGGCAAATGAAAATAAATAAACAATTTGTGCAGCTTGCAATATGCATAGGCAATAATTAAGGCGAGTTTTGTTTTGCAATTGCTTTAATCAAAGCAATTAAAAAAGTTTCACCTAACTAGGCGACAAAAGAGCGAGAGAGTGAGAGAGAGAGTAGTGTAACTGTATATTAACAGTTTGGGATTGTGGAAACATTTGATATTAAAATTGCATATTAGTTACTGCAGTTGTGTGTGTGAGTTGTATGCAAATATTTGCAACACATGTTGCCTGCCACTTTTGTTGAATATAAAGCTATGACAGATATTTTTAAACAATTTTAAACAAATTATTAAATAATTAAAAACAGCTAAAATATGTTGTTTAATAATTTTGTATTATTTTTAACGATATTGCACTGTAGCTAATACAAAATAAATAGCTATCAGTTATATTTAGAATTTTCGTTTTGAATTGTTGGCATTTGAAGTACTATGAACTAAGTATTAAATAATTTAAAACTTTTGACAACGTCTTAAATATTTTGTTGAATTATTTTATATTATTTTGAACCATATTACTTTAGCTAAGTCAAAATGAATATATTCAAATTTTCTTTTTGAAGTGTTGGCATTTGAAGTACTATGAACTAAGTATTAAATAATTTAAAAGCTTTGACAACAGTTTAAGTATTATGTTTAATAATATTGTATTATTTTTATCGATTGTGTACTGTAGCTAACACAAAATGAACACATTCAATTAAGCTTTGTTTATATTATAATTTTTGACACTGATTCGCAAGTTGCTTAAGTGCAGTTTATCGCATTATTTTTAACAGGTGCTGGGGTGGGGGTGGGTACAAAGTACACTCAGACACACACACGCACACACACACACACTCAGACACACTTGTAAGCACACACTTAGTTAATCATTTCCTCATTGTCTTAATCCAGACTATAAATGTGTTTACTTAGGGCAATCGCTACAGCTGCCGTTTGCTGCCAGTAACCTTTGTGCTCTCTCTCTATCTCTATCTCGCTCTCTCATCATGCAATTTAACTTTGATCAGGGTCACGATTGTCGCACATGCGATGTCTCGCAGTCGCTCAAAGTTCAAACATTTAAATGCGAGCGTATAGTTCAGTTAGCTTTCACTATATAGAATTTGAACAAGTCAGTTGCAGTTGTGTATATATCTTTGAGATATCAATTTACAATGTTGCTGCCTGTGTGGCTAAAAATAAAAAAAACACAACTTTGGACTTTGTCACTTGTGTGTTGAAAAGTGTTTCGGCTTAACATAAACAAATATTTATAAACAAAGGGCTACGCCAATTGAGTTGAGTCTCCGACCTACGCCAATTTGTAGTAGTAGCGCTAGAGAAAGAGCAAGAGAACCGAACTGACTATAAATTTTCACCACAATCTGCTGCTTTTGACATTTCTCTTGACCACATTATGCAATCAGCAAAAAAAAAATGCTTGTTGTTGTTTGTCTAAAATTAATTTGTATGCTAACTATATATATAAACAATGTATAGGCTAAAGCTATATTTGTTGTTCTTCTTATGGCTATTATCAGTTTTTTTTTTACCAAGGCGAAACGTAAGGCTAGAACTTGTTTACGCTGCTGGCCGCTTTCGATTTTTTTGGCAGTAAAAAGCTGCACGCAACTTAAACAATTTATTTGTTTAGTTTGTTTAATTATACTATTTAAATTATTTTTAGCAAGTGTATTAAACAAGCAAGTTAATTTAGCTAAAGTATTGTTGTTATTGCCAATTAGCTGCTTTTGGTGTGTGCGGTTTAGTTTTAAGTTTAACTTTCATACAATTGTTTATTGTCGTTGTTTATTCATTGTCATTGTGTTTTCTACATTTACAGAGTTTACAAGTACAACAACACCAACAACACTAAAAAGGCATTAGGAAGTCTGTGTACTCTCATCGCTTAAATGTTGCATCAATTTGTTCATCGATACACATAAATTACGCATACGCCGCATTGTCATTACACCAATTGGATTATAAAGTCGCGGCTACGACTTAAGTGTTAACCAAAAGTCGTGCTAACTCTCTCTCTTTTAAACGATCATTGTCAACTGTATTATCTGTCTATATCCAAGTTGTTCCATTGCAAGTAAAACTACAACAAGATGTTTATCGAAGATGATGCGCAGTAAGTATATTTTTAAATTCCTTTCTGACATCAGTTAAATTCTTTGGAACACGCTTTGTCGTCAAGTTCAAGGACGTGACGTCGCTGCGATTTGTTTATCAGCTGCGCGCTTATCACACATATGAATAGTAGTATAATAATAAATGTTGCTTGCTTTCTTTTGTACAATTAAAATGCTTGAAATCAGAAATCAGCGCACTAAGCTCATATAAATTTCAAGTATGCGTTGACTACACGTAATTTATGATAAAGCTGCATTGACAGTATAGACTGATCGCTCAGTTGCTAACGAGCTGCACGTTTGCTAACTTGCAATAATCTATAACTGCATATACTAGTTAAAGGAAATGGAAATAATTAGTGTCTTGTCTTGCTGCCAAGTTTATTGATAACAATTCAGCAAAGTTTGAAAAGTTCGCCTAGCAGCGCTGATTAGCATGAGCCGCTGACACTCACTGAATCTGCTAATTGATAAGCAGACTCTAAAGAGCGTGGCTTGTTATCATAGTAGAGCTTATTGGCCTTCAGGTGCTTGACAATTGGCTGCGAGTTTAGCCAAGTCGACTTAGATAAAAAAGCGAATTGCATAATAAAAAGATAAGCTAATGAAATACAATTTTTTTTGCTGGCTTAATGTAGCGTTGAAAATAATTATAAAATTCAAGCGCTTAAAAACACATTTGCTGGCAATTTTCATAAAATTTATTGAAGCATAAATTCCATGTACGATAAGCAATTGATTGGGATGGACTTTGTAA
Organism: Drosophila busckii; assembly: GCF_011750605.1. Taxonomy (NCBI): domain Eukaryota; kingdom Metazoa; phylum Arthropoda; class Insecta; order Diptera; family Drosophilidae; genus Drosophila; species Drosophila busckii. The sequence continues at coordinate 6,580,590 of NC_046605.1, forward strand.
CTGCTTACAGCGCTATTAACGCTTAGTTAAGTGCTAAGTTTTTACATGTGGCAAGCAGACTGATCGCAGACGCTGCTCAACACCTTTGCCAGTGGCACTGATAAACGCTTTCCAGCTGATAACAGCTTTGCTTGCTCTGTCTGTTCGTGCGTTAAGAACGTCGGCAACCCTTTTTTGTTTCCAGTTCTGGCGGGCACGAAAGATTTGCCAATTGCAATCAGTTGGCTTTCGGCTTGTGACGGCGCTACAACTGCTATAGAGCTAAAGCAAGTGGGTTACTGGGTCGCTACTACACTCTCTAGTATTTTATATAGTCGCCGAGTGTGAATGCGTTGTAAATTTGCATTTCAATTGTCGCTGCAGCAGCTGCTACTTAATATAATATTTTCAATTATTTCTAATTCTTTTTGTCTTTCTTCTTCATTTGCAGAATGGACAGCTTTTGGGTGCAGAGCGCGCTGGGCGCTATCAAGACAATTGCATTTCTTTATGATATTATAACGCTGCCCGTCTATTTGGTATTACAAGCGCCCTGGAAGCGTCGACAGGACTCAAGGCGCGTCAAGGTGAGTGGCAACAACAGCAACTGATAGTTACAGCCTGAGTTACAAAGTTCGTGCTAATCGCATGTTTTAGCTATAGAGCGCGCAATCTTTATAAATTGCAAATCGTTAGACAACACGCAATGTTAATTTTCAGCTCTATATATAACTTTATGACCTTTCAACTCTATTTGCGGCATTATCTTACTTACAAAATTCATGTCAAATCAAAAGTTTATAACACTTCAGCTGCAGCGTCATGATTCACTTAAGAGTTCTAGAAATAAATTGATAACTGTTGTGGCCAACTTGTAGTTTATCGACTGTCTGTATCTTATGTTGATAACGTTAACACCTCATGCAAGCAACAACAACAAACTTGTATATGGCAAATCAAAACTTCATACATATGTGTTTGTAATTTTATTATTAGTTTTCAAGCTAATTTTTGGTTATTTTCTATGCATCTAGGCCAAGCCCATAAGCAACAAGAACATATTGTTGATCGAAGAGTCCTCCAAGTACGCAGCGGATGATATTGAGGTTTCGTTTCATTTTGTTTTCGTGGTGTTATTTTCTTATTTTAAACTTTGGTGTCTGTGTTATGCACAACATTTAAACCACCCACCCACCCACCAACCCCTTGGCGTCGTACCTTTGTTTAGTTCTAAGTGCTGGGCATTCCTTTTAGCTGTTTTGGTGTTGGTTAAACACAACCACGCGCTATATATTATATTTATATTTATAAAGCTTTACTAAACTCGCAATTTTTTATAGGCACGCATCATAAAGAATGACGAAACCGAGCTGACGTACCGCACCACGGAGCCGCCACGTGATGTGCATGTCAAGATGCTGCAGGAGAACATTGATACGCTGGAGAAGGTGTTCAACTATGTGGCCAAGACGCATTCAACGAAACGTTGCCTGGGCACGCGTCAAATACTCAGCGAGGAGGACGAAACGCAGCCCAATGGACGCGTCTTCAAGAAGTACAACATGGGCGACTACAAATGGAAGAACTTCATTGAGGCGGAACGCATGGCGTCCAGCTTTGGACGTGGTCTGCGTGAGCTTGGCCAAGCGCCACGTGAAAACATTGTCATCTTTGCCGAGACGCGCGCCGAGTGGATGATTGCAGCTCATGGCTGCTTCAAACAGGCCATGCCCATTGTAACTGTTTACGCCACGCTGGGAGACGATGGTGTTGCCCACTGTAAGTGAAAGTTTTGGGCAATCAAAAGCTGCGTGTTTAACTTTTACTTTTGCAGGCATTAGCGAAACGGAGGTAACCACTGTTATAACCTCGCATGATTTGCTGCCCAAGTTCAAGACGCTGCTGGACAAGTGCCCCAATGTCAACACCATTATCTATATGGAGGATCAGCTGCACAAAACCGAGACCACAGGCTTCAAGGAAGGCGTCAAAGTGCTGCCATTTGCGCAAGTTGTAAAGATTGGCAACGACAGCAAGTTTGGTAAGCTGCCCATATCGATTAAAGTCTAAAACGCAACTAATCTATTTCGCTATTTTTTCAAACAGAGAACGTGCCACCCAAGGGCGATGATATTGCCATCATTATGTACACCTCTGGCTCAACGGGCACACCCAAGGGCGTGCTGCTGTCGCACAAGAATTGCATTGCCACCATGAAGGGCTTTTGCGATATGGTTACCATTTATCCAGAGGATGTGCTCATAGGTTTTCTGCCTTTGGCGCACGTTTTCGAGCTTGTTGCGGAGAGCGTTTGCCTTATGACTGGCGTTTCCATTGGCTACTCCACGCCGCTGACCTTAATCGATACGAGCAGCAAGATTATGCGCGGCTGCAAGGGCGACGCTTCCGTATTAAAGCCCACGTGCATGACTTCCGTGCCACTGATATTGGATCGCATTTCAAAGGGCATCAACGACAAGGTCAACTCGGGCTCGGCGTTTAAGAAGGCGCTGTTCAAATTTCTTTACCAATACAAGGTCAAGTGGATACAGCGTGGCTATCAGACGCCGCTGATTGACAAGTAAGCTAAGCAATAGTTTGAGACTGCAATTGTTTATTAACTGTTTGTATTTTTTGTTTTGTAGACTGGTCTTCAAAAAGGTTGCCAAGCTTATGGGCGGCAAGGTGCGCATTATTATGTCTGGCGGTGCGCCTTTGTCCTCCGATACACATGAGCAGATCAAGACGTGTCTGTGCGTCGACTTAATACAAGGCTATGGTCTAACGGAAACTACCTCTGGCGCCACTGTTATGGACTGTAAGTGCTTCATATGAGTTTTACTTATGCTTATGTTTAATTTTTGTTTTGTATGCCGCAGCGCGTGACATGACCTATGGACGCACTGGTGGCCCGCTTACCGTTTGCGATATACGTCTGGTTAACTGGGAGGAGGGCAATTATCGCATTAACAACAAGCCCTATCCACAAGGCGAAGTGCTCATTGGCGGCGATTGTGTATCCCAAGGCTACTACAAGCTGCCTGGCAAGACTAGCGAGGACTTTTTCGAGGAGGATGGACGTCGCTGGTTCAAGACTGGCGACATTGGCGAAGTACAAACCGATGGCGTACTTAAGATCATTGGTAAGCTGACCACTTATATGTCAAGCTTTTGAAATTCCTGCAACTTTTTTTTATAGATCGCAAGAAGGATTTGGTTAAGCTGCAGGCTGGCGAATATGTCTCATTGGGCAAAGTTGAATCCGAGTTGAAAACTTGCGGCATTATTGAAAACATTTGCGTTTATGGTGATCCAACAAAACAATTTACTGTCGCGCTGGTCGTGCCAAATCAGAAACATCTCGAGGAGCTGGCTGAACGTAATGGACTGAAAAATAAAACCTTTGAAGAGCTGTGCTCATCGCCCATTATGGAGAAGGCTATACTCAAGGAAATTGCCGAACATGCGCGAAAATGTTAGTTGTCTTTCATTGTTTATATTTTTAGTGTAACTAATGTTTTATTTTATTTTGTTTGGCAGGCAAATTGCAAAAGTTTGAGGTGCCTGCAGCTATAACGCTCTGCAAGGAAGTCTGGTCACCGGATATGGGTCTGGTAACGGCTGCATTCAAGCTCAAGCGCAAGGAGATACAGGATAAATATCAGCACGATATTAGCCGCATGTACGCTTCATGAAAATCAATGTACTAAGCAGCAGCAGCAGATACAACAAACCAACAACAACAACAATAACAACAACAACAGCAGCAGTTAGCAGCAGCAGCAGCAGTAATGAACTTCAAGTGGAAATGGTTTAGTACAGCTCAGGCAAACACACACACATACACACACAAGCTCACTTGGCATTACTGAAAACCAAACTAGCTTAAGTACTAAAAGATCTAAAAAGCCCATTAAGACACACACACACCTATGCATTAAACACACACTTAAGTAGATTTGCCTGCTTAGCTTAGCGCAAAGTGCGAGAGAATTTGTAATTTATAAGCTGCTTGGCTTTTGTTTTGTTTTTTGCATTTTGAATAAGGGACAAATTTCTGTAGTTTCTTAGTCGAGCTTGGTTTGGTTGAGCTTCTCTTATTTGCTGTTGATGATAACGAGATGATGACGTTTATATTGAATGACAACGCTTATGAAGATGATGATGATGTACAGTTTTTTGGTTTTTATTAGTGCATACATATATTTTTTTTCTTGTGGCAAATAAAACAATTGCGTGAAAAATACTTATTTTTATAGAAAACAATAAATATTGCTTAAGTGGTTGCCTATTAATTATGTACATACTGATACACAAAATGCGTATATACATATATCAAAATTTAATTTATATGTGTATAAAAAAAAGAAAATATATATTTAATATACATATTAGCGTACGTTTTATTAAGCTAAGTTTAATGTATGGCTAATATTGAAGTAATGAATTGATAAGAAGTGCGATATGTTATGAATTAAACTGCAAATAATGCTGAAAATGAATTTCAGAAAATTTCTTTACTTCTGCTGGAACCAACAAAACAAATAAATAAAAAACCCTCCATACATTATTTAACAGAAATGCATAATAAAAAGGTTACAAATATTTGTAATATATATACTAAAGATATATATATATTTAGGGCAATTTAGTTAAAGCAACACAAATGAACTTTACAAATCAATTACGAGTCAAAATTTTAAATGCAACAAATGAAAGACTTAGTGCTAATGAATGAATTAAGAATACTAAACGTAATAGCTAAAAAAAAGAGGCCAAATCGCCTGAGAACTAATAAGATTTCATAGGTTTTTTTCGTCTTTTAGTTGTTTACATTTGTAGTCATATTCTTAGTTAACAACATTTACAATTGTAGGCATGTTTAGCAATTTATACAAAAAAACGCTGCGTTTCTAAAATGAGCAAGAAGTAAAAAAATTCAATAAATAAATACATACATAATAATAAAGTTCGTTTTGTTTATTATATAAATACTATGATGCATGTTTTACATAATTATTTATAATTGCTATAGAGCGAGCTACGTGCAAAACCCAATACACAAAACAAAATCATATATATATTATATATAAAATTATAACTGTAAGTAAGCAAATTGCATTATTGTAAATTTATGCGTCAAATGAGAAAAATCAATAAATATCGAAACTTTTGAAAAGAAATTAACAAACTTCTATTATTAAATACGAAAAGCAAACCTCAAACTATTATTAGAACTGATTGTGAGCTGATAATCAATTTTTCTTTGCGTTGAATTTCCCAGAATGCTCTAGAACGTTCTTTGGTCAACAAGCTTCAACTGTCAGGATGGCCGAGTGGTCTAAGGCGCTACGTTCAGGTCGTAGTCTACTCTGTAGGCGTGGGTTCGAATCCCACTTCTGACAAATCATTTTTTGTTTTTTATTTTATTTTATTAAATTGTATGTCACCAGATATTTATGTATATTTATTTTATTAAATTAATATGTCTGCTGCTTAGCGCTGTTTGCCTGGTAAATTGCTTAAAGTTGTGTGTAAGTTAAACTAACTCTTGAATAAATAAAGCTTAAGCTCACATATGCTGCATGTATTTATTAACTATTTACACATACGTGTGCATATGTGTATCTGTTACACATTCGTCATTAATTTGCGCTGTACAAATAAGAGGATCATACTCATTATCATCAACTGCATTGGCTTCTGCTGCCTTTGACTTGTTTACGCCGCTTGTTTGCCAATGCCAGAGTAAATGGCACAATTTATGCGCATCGCTGCAGTCACTCAGTCTGGTATTTACTGTAGTCACATGCCCTGTCCCCCGCTCAGTGGGTGTCTTTGGCTCTTATGCATTTTTATGGCATTAAAAAATTGTTAATGTTTTGCAGGACGCGTCGCACATTTATTTTAGTGCGCGCCTGACTGTGGCATGGCAACGCCAACGAGAGAGCAGCTGAAGCAGTGCGCTGGCAGCAAGTAGCATGTTGCATGCCCCGCCGAAACACCTGAAGTGGCCTGCCACTGCCAGCGGTCCACTAAGGTCCACTAATGCAACAAATAAATCATAAAAAAAAAGGAAAGGAAATTGTGACTGGGAACGCGCTGCTCGTGCGGCAGACAATTTTTCAGCATTATAAAGGTAACAAAAGTTGGCATAAGCACGTTTGGGAGCCGCAAAGAAAAGCTGTCAACATGTGTAGAAAAAAAAAAATGGAAAATATTTGCTATTTAAGCTGAACGCTAAACGAAAAAACTAATTTATACTTTCAGTTTTTATACAAAGTTAGTGCAACTGCTAGTCCGCTATAGCTTTTGGAGCTTACAGCTGACAAAGTGCCTTACAAATGGACGCTGACCACTTGTTAAACGAAATTTTTAGTACTTGCTATTTTGCAGTGCACTTCTCATACAGAACATTAAGTAAATCACCAAGTGTTGAATTAGAATGCGCTATAAAAAATAACAAACATTACAGTACGTCAGGCGACTGAGCTTGCACCAATAAAATTAATAGACTATGAAAGCAACACACACACACACACATTGAGCTATCGATGCTGGCAAGGACTTACAAACAGGACATGCAGTCGATGCTGCGAATGCGCGTGCAAGCATCTCTCAATATGTAATGCTAAGAATTTTATGCGTATACGTTACGCTCAATGGATTTTAGATGATAGACAGACAGCCAGACAAAGTTTTGTGCTGCGTATAAAAATGTCAACGTCAGAGGCGTAGTCTTAAAGGGGGCAACGCTTAAAGCTTAAGCGCATTAGAGCGATGTTCACTTGATAAATATATATATTAGCTAAGCACTTAATGTTGCTAATTTAATTGCGTGAAAAGCGCAGCAGCTTGATCTTTGCAGCGATCTTAAAGCTTTCAACTGTCTACTCTACAAAATAATAAATTTGCATAATTATTACATCATTAGAATAGTTCTAATTTAATAAACTAATATACATTTAGGCTCATGTAAGGCAACCAATGCTTTTGGCGCGTTCTAACCAAGTGCCCGGATAGCTCAGTCGGTAGAGCATTGGACTTTTAATCCAAGGGTCCAGGGTTCAAGTCCCTGTTCGGGCGATCATATTTTTGTTTTTTTTTTTTACATATATTATTATATACAATTTTTGGCAGCCCACTTGACACAAATTTCTTGTCAATGCAAATTTCTCGATTGCGCATTTTCAAATCTAATGTATGCCTGAAGCACTCGGCACTCGCAATCAGTGTAAGCAAAAAGTCATTGCTGCAATTGAAGCTAAAATTGAATTTAATTTAGCAAATTGAAATGCCAAAAGCAGTCGCGTGGAATACAGCACACACACACACACACACATGCATGTAATGCGACTTCAATGTCAGCGAGTGGCAAAAAGCAGCAGCAACACAGCTAGGGGACTAAGTATAGGGTCAAAATCAAAAGCGAAAACTTTCACTTTGAAGGACAGCACAGAGAGCTGTCGCGAAAGAGTGAGCGAGCAGGAATGGCAGACAGGCAGGCGCACGTCAATCTCAGCGACATTTCGCAGCGCTCGTTGAAGCGCAACGAGCGGAAATCAGCCGCCATATCAGGCGGATATGCTTGACAAGGCCGGACGGAAATGAAACGTAAGTGAACATGGGGACCAGCAACAAAAAGCAATAGTTAAACAATAACAATAACAAAAGTGCTGACATTGAAGCTTGGGATGCTTATTGAGAGCAAAGCATAAATAGTTGGTAACAGGTAAATATTACGCATACGCCATGTGGTTGCTGCCAGCAAAAGTATGTCAACATGGCCAATAACAATTGTTGTTTGCCTCTGTATCTGTGTGTGTGTCGATAAAATGCATTCAACTCATTTTACTGTTACACGTACATGGCATTTGGCATTGGCTTAGTGCTCCAAATAGACATGTATCTACTAACATGTGTGTGTGTGTGTGTGTGTGTGTGTGTGTATTTATAGTCTTGTTGCATGCGAGTCACTCAGCAGCCCAGTACATGAAATCGATTTTGAATTTGCAGTAAAAATGCAAATGCAAATGCTGCTGGCCTCACAGCAATAACAACAAAAATTCCTATTTGACTAACTTGCAATTGTTGCAAGAGCGAGCAGAGCAAACACATTGTGCACGCTTCTATTTGTATCTCGATTTCAGCAAGCTTTACTCACAATAATATGACAAATATTTGCGCATAAATGGCAGTTGAATGGATTGGATTGGCATATGCAAACAAATAATAAAATTTAAGTTACTCGCTACTGATCTTCAAACTTAGCAAACTGTGGCAAACACAGTTAACCAATTATGTTGCGTTGCATGTTGCAAGTCTCTCTCTCTCTCTCTTTCTGTTAACTGCATATGCACAACTGTATGCAAAACTTTTTTCCTGCGCTCTTCGAAAGCTAAACTGCAACGCTTAATACGTATTCTATACGCCATGTTGCACATGTTGCACATTTTGCGAATGTTGCCAAGTTCAAATAGCTGTGAAAATGCACACGCCAGCCCGAAATGCATCCCCTCTAAAAAAAAGGGGGGTGATACTCCAACAAGAACAACTATTTGATAAGCGCGCAGCGGCAGAATTATTGAAGTGCCACAGCACGTGTTGCAAGTGCACCAATTTTTTGCACAACTAACTTTTTTTGTTGTATTTTAGATTTTATTTCATTTCAGTTTGTGCACTAAAATTTTGTTGCAACTAAAAAAAACAAGCTAGCTAAACTTTTTAGACACACGGCCTTGGCATTATTTTGCAGCTAACAACAAAAGCGAACTAGATATAACTATATCAAAGATAAAAGCGTATAAAATTTGCATCATGATGTGAAAGTTCAAACAAAAGTTTTTACGGTTGACCAAAAATAACTTCAGGCTGCTAACAGAGTTATATATAAATAAAAATAAGGAGCAAAAACAGCATAAACTATTTGGAATTAATAAAATTTAAGCTTAAAACTCTATTATTTATGTAACGCCAGCAACAGAATTAAACATTTATTTAATTAAGAGCTTATTAAAATGTTGTCTATTATACAGACAAGAAAACTACGTTGCAATTACGATAATCCAAATAATCCGCTTTAGCGCAAAAGTTCATAATTTTTTCAACATTTAAATCTGTCCCAAGTTACAGGACTAGCCCCAACTAATCTGCGTTGCATGCTGCATAACATCGCCGAATAAAATATCGCCTAACACAGGAGAGTTTGTTTACAACTTCAAAGCTGTAGATTTAGATAACTAACGGTTATTGGGACAGACACAAAGCGCATGCGCTGAGAGTAACACAAGAGTAAAGAGCAAAGAGCGAGCTTGAGCTTTTGGAGTTTGAACTAATGCAAAAGTCATATTTAAATCACAGCAGCGGCATTTAGTAATATTTTGAAGTTGCTTTTGGCACCCCCTAACCAACCCCCCACCCCACACTACTCTACGCAATCATGTAGCAATCATTGTTGTTATTTGTAGCTACGCGTAGATTTACATACAGAATTTGATTGAATTGTTATTATTGTTGCACATTTACTTTTGTTGTGTATTTTTCATTATTTTTTTATTGCATTTTTGTGGCCATTTTGGCCAAATGCATATTTAGGCCAAAACAGTGGCGAATTTTCTATGTATGTGTGTGCTCGTTTTGTTTTTGTGTGCTCGCTATGTGAATTCCATTGACTTGAATAAATAACAAGATCTACGTGAGTTGATTTTCTAGTCTAGAAATTGTTTGTCTTCTTCTTCTGCACGTGGCTGCCTAAATAAAGACATGAGTGTGTGTGTGTGTATGTGTGTGTGTTGTGGTCTATTCAGTAGGCCAGTAAGTGGCTAGTTCAGTGGTTTTCTTGCATAGTCCCATGGCTTTAGGCCAGCCACATCTGTAGTCTGATTTTAGGCTACGGCCCTGACCTGCTATAAAGTGCATGCAAATATTTGTATCTATATGTGTGTGTGTGTGTATGTGTGTCAGCCATCAAACATCAAAATTTAAATCTCAATTGAATTGCTTTCAAATCTATTTTGCATTGCAGGCAGGCACAGTCAGCTTGGCCTTCGCATACTTCGCATAGTCACATGTCAGTTGTCATTGTTGCAAGTCGTCAAACATTTGCCGGCAGCAGCGTGCCTCATTATCATTAAATGGCAACAGGCAGCTGGCAACAGGCGACGCTCTCCTTGGACCACTTGAGCCATGCTGTTGTTACTGCTGCTGCTGCTGCTGCTGCTGCTGCTTATTCTTCTGCTGCTTCATTGTCGTACACTAGTTGTTGTTGTTGTTGCTTTTTAGCAGCTCGTTGACTTGCACTGAGCTGTGCACAACTGTATTTACTAAGCTTGCGTTAGTATGTGTGTGAGTGTGTGTGTATGTTGCTGTGTGCTGCTGTTTCTAGTGTGAAACTTACGAGTGGCAAGTGGCAATTGCTGCAGACAAGTGTCAAGCCTGAGCTTTGCAATTGACATAATTAGCTATAGCTAGTGCCAATATACATACTATATGCATATGTGTGTGTGATGTTTATAAGTGTTGCATAGTGAAGTGAATTTTGCAGCTGACAATGTAAATATGTTGGTAATTATCAAGTGTGCATTGTTCTAGAATTTATTTCTATATCAATTATTCAGGCAAGAAATTATAGGGATATTATAGCAGTTTACGGATTATTTTACAGCTAACTGCAACTAAAATAGTTGAGCTGCGTGTAGTATACATTTTAATTTATTATTGATATTTAAAATTCACTATAAACAATATAAATTGGCCATTTGACTTACACTTGTTTAAGCTATTTAATAATTTTGATTTGTACCTAAGCTCTGTAGCTCTGTGTTATATTCTTGTTTAATTCAAATTGAAAATTGATTGCTTGCAAAACATGCTCAATGAAATACATTTTCTATTTTTAGCTCGCTTGAAATAGTTAAAATACCAATAGTAATTACTGAATTCCTTGTTTTGGTTTTGCTTAAGATAACTTCATTTACAAAAGCAAGTCAACTAAGGCTGAGCCTGGAATTGCAATCTGCGTTGAACCAAGCTAGAGGTCAGCTGGCCACATGCTGCTTGGTAATCGGAAACCACAACAAAGTGCAGCTTTGGCAGCGGCTTGACTCAACTCAACTGAACTCAACTCGTGTTGACTTGCAAGTCGACTCCCACTTGCAGCATTGACAAGCAAACAATCTGCATACATATACATATATGTATGTATTGCACACACACACACACAATCACATACGGGGCAGTGTAATTTGCATATAGATTAAGCTGCGCATAATGCCGTTGAAGACAAACAAACACAGCGACTTTAGTCGTCTACCAATGCGCTCAACCGCTCTGCCCACCGCCCCCTTGCCTTTGTGGGCGTGGTCATGTTGCTGTTTGGCATAGGTTGGCCCCAGCAGTTTGTCGACTCGACATTTGTTGCTTCCGCTGCGCTGTTGTTTTTGTGTGCCGCGCTTTAGTTTTTTGCTTTTGTATTCATTTGACTTTCGCTGCTGCTGCTGCTTTTTATTTTTAATAATGCAGCGAGCAGCGGGCGTAACCGGATCAATGGGCGTGGTCATGTTATGTGCACTTTTGCATATATTTGTTGCATAATTTGCATACAGTTACGTTATGTGTGTCGCAATTTGGCAAATTGCAGCTTGCTTACATTCTTTATAGACTGCCAAGTGTGCTAGAAAATTTCAATGATGAGTTGCAGTTGCTAGAGAAAATTAATTGAGGATTTATTCTTTGTTTATCTTTCTAAAAACAATCTTCATTCTTCGTTAAATTGCTTTGAGAATTAAATAGCGTACACATTAGCGCACATAAGTATGCAATGCAACAACAATGCTCGAGCCAGTCTCTTCTTCTTCTCTTTTCTCTTTCGCCGACTGTGTGTGCGTGTGTGTGGCACACCTGAAAAGTGTGCCCTAAAAAAACGAACTGCTTCCCCTTTTAGCTTGAGCTGTTATTGTGATTGTTGCTGCTGCTGCCGCTATTAAAGCTGTTGTTGTTGCTCGCTGGCTGGCTGGCTGCTGCTGCTGCTACTTGCGCATTCGTGTCTCGGACATGAATTACGTTTACCGACAATTAATTTCAAGTGAAAATGTGCTAAAACTTTTAATTGGGCAGCCAAGTGGCTGGCAGTGTCTGGCAGCATAAGTGACTGCGGGTACGTAGCGGGCATGAGGAGCAGCGCTCTAGCTGTAGCTGTAGCTGAATTCCGAAGCGTTACGGCAAAAACGGCAGCCATAAAAATGTCGACAACATGCCAACAGGAAAATTTCGCAGCCATTTTTGCAGCAGGTGCAAGCAACGAAATGCGGCCAAGGGCTGCATGCTGTCAAACTTAAAGGCAAGCCAAAACTAAGTGATTAGCCAGCGCCTGCATAAGCAACAGACAATGTTGCGCATACGCCGCGTGGCATGCAAAAATTTAATGAAAGCAAAACATGTGCGCAATATTTTTAATTGTTGTTATTGCTGTTGCTGTTGCCTCGATCGCATTGTATGCTTTCTGCTCGACTAAATGCAAATTGGCATTGCCTTTGCCGCCTTTGGCTGCGTTGCTGCGCCTCTTTGTTTGTGCAGCATTTTAAAATGTTTGCTTATCAAATTACGCAACGACTGTGAAATCACAGCTCCCCCAAACAGCAGCATGCCACGCCCACTACAAAGCCATCAAAGTCAAACAAAACAAAAGGTTATGCGAATTATGCAAGCGTGCAAAATGCGAAGCGAACAAAACTTTGCGCACTTCAAATTCGCGCCTCGCCGCATCACGCACCAAATTTTGTAAATTTTCATTTTGCCAGCGCTTTTGTGGCTCCAGATGTTCTAGTTGGCCGCCACTGCTGCTGCTGCAGTTTAATTAAACAGTACTAAATGTGTGTGCATTGTAGAGCAAGCGTAAAGTTAAGTTTAAGTTGCTTTAATATTTGAAACTCAAGCTAAGCTGATCGACAATAAAATAGCTGCCGCCACAATTAAAGATTGACCGACCGCCACAAAAAGATCGATACGTACACGCTTAAATGGTAAACGTAACAAACTAAATTCAATTTGAAAATGCTATTCAGCGAAATTAATAGCAGCACTAATAAATTAAACACAGCGCACGTTTGCCAAGAGCTTAAAGCAAATAATTTTCGGTACGGGTAGCCATAGAAAATATTATTAAATTGAAACTATAGAAATCAGGATTTGGCCAGCGGCCCATTGTGCAATTGCCCCGACATTCAATACATTGGCATTGGTTCCATGTCCTGGCACGGTTGGCATCATAAATTACACGGCTGCCATTAGCTAAAACAAAACGAAATTTTTCAATTAAACTAAAGGCCATTGCTGATAGCGCCAATGTCATTAGCAGGGCAGCAGCAGCAGCAGCAGCCCTGTGCTCCTGTCCTCTCTCCACCTGCTGCAGCTGCAGTTGCAGGTTTGTATAGAACATGCTGGCAGCGCAGGTAGCTCGTTGCTCGTTGATGCTGGTACATAAATTAGTATCGAAGCTGGGACAATTTTATGTGCATTTAATGTGCGACTCTAGCTGCTGAACTTAAATAATGCGCTTTATACTCGAGCGATTTCGTTGTTTATGCTGCCTGGCCAACTAATTGACAATTCAAAATGTTGCGCCGCATAGCGACAATTGGACAGGGGGCAGTCATAAAGTTAATAAGCAATTTGCATAACAAATTTTCTAAAACGCTGACAACATGTCACGCTGTCAGTGGCCAGCGGCGCGCGTGCTTAACTGGCATTGCGTATACGCCGTGACAGGCATGCATTTAATTGTTTTTTGCAGGACATTGCGCGCACTACAATGCCACGCATATTAGCCTCATTTCCCCAAGCACACCCAGCCCAACTCTCAAACCCACGGCAGTTGCATGCCACCAATGCCACCATGCCACATTCTTGCATTTTTCAAATGCGTATGTTTGCAATTTATTCTCGAGTTGTTAATTAGCATGGCAACAACAGTGTGTAAGCTTACATTGAGCTTTATATTGTATTTATACACACACTGCTCTCAAAGCAGACAGTGCGTTCTAATTAACGCTAAGTGCGTTTAGCTATCAATCTAGTGTGGCAATGGGAAGCGTGCTAACTCTTGAATTGTAAGCTGCTTTAATTAAATACCTTGTAAAATCCACTGCTTTACTTTAGTTCAGCAAAGCTGCCTTAAGTTCAATGTTTTAAAATAAAAATTTACACTTTTAAATTTAGTTACACATGCAGTCGACTCTAATTATTTGCAGTGTATTTAATATAGCAGGCCAATGGTTATGGTTGCATTTAGCGGATTTTCCAGTGCAATTAGCCAGTGTCAATTGTTCGCATGCCAGCCTGTGTGCGTTTGTGTGTGCGAAACATTAGTGGCTTGTTATGTTTTTTTTTATGTAGCCTATGCTATGCACACACAGCACAGCGCTAGGGAGAGAGAGAGAGAGAGCGAAAGGACACTCTAAACTGCCATTTGCAGCTGTTTCTATTTCCGTTGGCTGGCCACAAAAGCAGCAGGCTTCACTAACGCCGCCGCGTCCCTTGTGTTCACGCTCCCCTTGGGCACTACATCATTTGTAATTTGATGCCATGTGCACACACACACACACACATACATGCAGACGCACGCACATACGAAGCTGGCAGCTGCCGTTTGCCAGCAAGGAAATGTGCCTCAAAGTATGCAACAGAATTGTGGCCAGGCCCATTATAATTGCATACACAAATAGACAGGCACACACACATACACACGCAGATAGTCAGTCAAATGTATGCAATTGCAATTGCTATGCCATATGCATAATGCTTTATTATAATTAAATCATAATCAATTTGGCAAATATTTGACTTTACTGAGCCCGAGCAATGGCAACTAATCAAGCGTTAACCTGCAAGCAGCTCCAGCATAAATATGCACAAAAATCATATAACAATATACACATATAACATGTATAAAATCAATAGCGAAGAATGTGGGCCCGCACGCTTGTTGCAAAGTGCTGCTGCTGCATGTTGCATGAAAAACGCCAATAAATAAAATTCATTGCTCCCGAAAAGCAATTTACTTGAGAAATGAGTTTTTAGCGAAGACGTCGCCAGCAGCGGCAGCAGCAGCAGCAGCAACAACAACAATAACTGTTAGCACACCAATATCAATTCCCCAGCCATTTCACAGCGTGTAATTTCTCAATTTTTCGAGTAGCAACAATGCACTCCACTGTCTGGAGCAGTCTGCCACGGCCGCTGTCGCTGCTTGCTTCACTAGCTTCGTTGTTTCTTGTTGCTTGAAACCTACTTAATTTTGCAGCAGCAGCGAGTAAGAGGATATGGCAGGCACTACAATATGCTGCCGCTCGACTTAACTTGCGCTATTTATAAAATTCAGGCAGGCAGGCGGGCAGGCATTCGCTTGTGCTCATTAAAAACTGCACAAAAATTGTTATGAATAGCAGAGAATTGTTTATTTATTTATGGTGTATCCAGTGTTAGTTTCAGTGGCTTGATCTGCTCATCAATCCAGCTGCGTAGGTAAGGAACATTGGCATAGACCGCTGGCACATCCTCCTCGGCGCACTCAATGCCCCACGAGACAATGCCCGCCAGCTGAAAGCGTTTCGATTGACCAGGCAGCGTGCAAAACAGCGGCGAACCGCCATCGCCTTTGCAAGTGTCCTTGCCCTCAATGCCGCCGGCGCAAATGAAGCTGGGACGCAGACGAAAACGTTTGCCCAAGCGCGTTACGCGCAACTGCGCCTGGCACTCCTGCTTGCTAACCACGGGCAGCTCAATGCGCTTCAGCAGATGCTCGTGCTTATCGCTGTCGGGCAGCTTGCCACCCCAGCCGGTGGCAAAGCACTGACCATCGCGTAATTGAGCCTGCACCTCTGGCGACTCCGTTGGTGGCAGGCACAGCGGTTGTATGTGCGGCTGCATGGTCAGCGGCTCATCCAGCACCAGCAAGGCAATGTCATTGTAATAACGTTCCGGCTCAAACTCTGCATGCCTAATGATCTGCTTAATGCGACGCGTCTGATGCTCATGCGGCTCATCAATGCTATTCAGATCCCATTCGCCCGCACGTGCCAGCAGCGTGTCCACCGTTTGATTCGCTATATTATGCGCGCTGGTCAGCACTAGCTGCGGATGTATTAAGGTGCCGCCGCAGAGATAACGATTGCGTCCCGTCATCAGCACCATCATCCAGGGGAATTCGGCAAACAGCGCAACATCCTTGGGATACTCGTAGTTATCCTGATCGGGTATAAGACCTTTTGCATTGCTATAGCCGCAGCCTTGATATTTAAAGTCTTTCAGCTTTTGCACATACGGACTGTCGCTGTGGTCCACCTGTAAAAGCGAAGCATAAGCATTGCTTTCAATGGCAAGCAAGGCTTACTCACCTGCTGATCCACAGCACAGCAGCGGAAGAGCACACGCTCGCAGGGCGCGCCTATGCGTGGATTCAGTATAAAGCGTCCATCGTCAATGATGACATCGTCTTTGCAAAGCTTGCGCGGCACACACTCCATGTTTACGCCACAGCTGTCATAGCCACTGGGCTCCAGTTTGTTGCTCATGGTGTTGATGCTCACTGGCGTTGGCTTGTTTGCCTTCTTGCTTTGCCGGCTAACGCGACTGTCCACGCTGGCGTTCCAGCTCTCCAGTTGCTCACGATCGCAGCAGACAAGTCCATTGCCGCAGGCTTGCCCCAGACGCGGTCCAATTGCGCCTAGCCCTGAATCATCCGTCTCATTGCAGTGCTGCTCGCTCACACACACCTCAGCCGCACCACACATATTAAACATGGCCTGTTGACCCACCGCCCATTGTCGCTGAGTGAGCAGCATAAGCAGCAGGCAACCCAGCAAAGCATCAAAAGTTCTCATCTATTTATAGGCAAGAAACGAGATTTGGAATTAGTTTGCGATAAGTCTCAAAGCTGGTGGTGCAAGGGGGTTATCAGTACAAAAGCTCACAAGTTGTATTCCCCAGTTGCCTATAAAATATCATTAGGAGAACTTTTCACTAATGATTAATGATTCAATTGCACTGTATTGCTATTACATAAAAAAAATAATTGTTCAACAGTGTCGTATTGTTGTTATTGTTTTCTTATTAATCTTTAATCTATCACACATTTTCTTATAAATTCAATTATAGGCTTATAATATATACTTTATATATTTTTATTAATCTTTAAAGGCGCAGTTTATTTACAATTTTTCATTTAAAGAAGACACACAGTTTGCAATTTATTGCCTTAATTTAACTTGTTTACAACAAACTTGTTATCAGCTGTAACCACATCCGCGTTTAATGTTTAAATGCATTTGCAACTAGCAAGCAATTACCATAGTTTATTAATTTCTTTACGTTTTCGTTTAGTACGAAACTTTAAAACATGTTTGTTAACACTTTATAATATACTATATATTTACTATTTACAGATTTTTGTTTAGCTTAACTTATGCCCGCACACGTAGAATAACAACTGAACAGTTTGCAATATATTGCAAGCATCTTATACATAGCTTTAGACTGATTCTGAGAACGTCAATTCTCCAATAGAAGAGAGAGAGATCAACTCACGTTTTAATTGCGCTGTTGTTGTTTTTAATGCTGAGAGCGCAATAATCGAGCAGACAGCTTATAAAATCGGAAAATATACGAACTGATAGCTCAGTTCAACAAGCAGCTGCTGCCGGTCAATAACAAAAAGTGTGTGTCGTGTTTGTTTGTATGTTTATAAACTAATTACGCATATTGTAACTAGGTAAACATATATACTTGGCATATGCAAATAGGGTCATTGATTAGCTCATATATATATGCAGTGCTATGAATGAATTAAATTGGCAACGAAATAATAACGCCAGCATGACGTATACGTAACAAAGTTCAAATCATTTTAATTGTGGCTAATGGGGGATTTCAAGGGGTTTACCACAACTCGCATGCTAAAGTGTTCTAATGAACTCAATCATTTCAGCTTTTAACACAATATGCCGCCGGTTTTTAAATGTTTATCATTGTTATTATTGCTGCTCATAAACTGTTCCCATGCCTTGCGAGCTTGCACGTCCGATGAGCTGTGCATAAGCGAACAGCGTTGCAATGAAACGGACGATTCGGGCCGTGGTCAGCTAGGTCCACGCATTCTGGATCGCATCTGTGGCGTCGGACTCGTCTGCTGCGATAAGGAGCAATTGGAGAGCTTTGAAGCGAGTCTCAAATCTACGCAAGCAACAGCAGCCACGCTTGGCTTAGACTTCAAGACAGATTATGAAAGCTGCGCTGTTCAGAAGCTGTGCGTGCCTCGACATCTGTGCCGCACCGGCGTTGTCAATATTGATGGACGCTATATAATCAAGCCACGCATTGATCAAATGAGCAACAATGGCTGTGGCATTTTTGAAAGCTGCTGTCCCACAGCCGATCAGGTGAGAATATCTAAACATAACTCTATTGTAAATGTGCAACTAAAACAAAATTGTAGAATTGAAAGTTCGGCAGCAAGTAAATAAAATTTACAATTATTACGTTTACTTTCCAAATTGTATTAGTAATTGTAATTGAAATTCAATACCTATGATATAAATTAATTGCTTAGCCCTGAGAATAATTTCAAGCTTTGTGTAAAATGCCAAACAATGAATGTCAATTGTGTAGTTGTGTGTTGAGATGGAGCCGTAAACAAATGTTTATGGCCCGATCCAATAAAGTTCAATTCAAAAAGCGTAGCTTATTTATATATTTAAGAGTTTCAAAGTTGTATTGAATTTGTTATTTTTAGCAAATTTATACTTGACTTTTATTATGAAGAAAGCAAAACAATAACTATAACTAACGCATGATAATAATTACCTAGGAACTACTTTATTTTAACTTTATTAAAGCTATCAACTACAACCAAGGCAACAATAATCTCTATTTAAACCATACTATATATGCTGTCTCCCCAAAAATTGCCCGCTTGAGTGAAATTTAATAAAATGAAAGTGCTTTTGTCACTGTTTTTAATCTCATGCAAATGTCGTTTCAAATTTTGCAGTTGGACGAGAGCCAAAGTCCTTTGCTGCGGCATTTGCAAGACTTTCAGTACAAGGGCTGCGGTTACAGCAATCCCAAAGGACTCTACTACGATCTGGTCGGGTACGACAATCACGAGGCACGCTACGCCGAATATCCTTGGATGGTGGCTGTGGTGGACATGCAGGACAACTATGTGTGTGGCGGCACATTGATACATCCCCAGCTGGTGCTAACCAGTGCCCACAATGTGGGCAACCACAGCTCGGACAGTTTGCTGGCTCGTGCCGGCGAGTACGACCTAAACAGTCGCCGTGAGCCGCATGCCCCGCAGACGCGCGGCCTGCGCAGCCTCTGGCGTCATCAGCTGTTCAACAAACTCAATTTCCACAACGACATAGCGCTGCTGGTGCTGCAAAAGCCCTTCGAGCTGGGTCCACATATACAGCCACTCTGCCTGCCGCCAGTGGAGACTTCACTGGTGCTGGGCAATCTGCGAGGAGCGCATTGCTTTGCCATAGGCTGGGGCGATGTTGCCGGACGCAACAAGTCCATGGAGCGCATACTCAAGCGCATTGATCTGCCAGTGCTGGAGCATCAGCATTGTCAGCGGCTGCTTAGGCACACTATTCTTGGCCAGCGCTTTCAGCTGCATGGCAGTTTTCTTTGTGCAGGCGGCATCGAGGGCAAGGACACGTGCCAAGGCGATGGTGGCTCGCCGTTATTTTGCAGTTTGCCAGGACAGGCGAATCGTTATCACCTAGCCGGCATTGTGTCCTGGGGCATTGAGTGTGCCGAGAAGGATATACCAGCGGCATACACGAATGTGCCGCATTTGAGAAGCTGGATCGATGATCAAGCAGCCAGAGTGGGCTTCAAGCTGGAGGAACCCTAAGCAGCGTGCACAACTAAAATGAATAACCGGGAATAGGTAATAAAATACAAATTTACAAAAAATAAGTTAAGTTTACATAAAGTTATTATACATAAAATTGCTCAAAACTTAAGCTTCGATTGTATTTGATTTACTTTTAAGCTGTAAACTCATCTCTCAATAAAATAAAAATATATGACTTAAATTGCATTTAGACAGTCAAAGCGTGCAAATTAGCTGCATTTGTAGCTAAATTAAACTATGTTAAATTAATTTAAGTCCAGCTGTTGCTACGTCAAGCTCTGTAGCATTTTAACGCGTATACGCCACGTGGCTGCAGTTCCACTTCCACAATGTACATAAACTCCAGCTGGACTGTAAGTTTCAGTTGCTACACAGCTTGCCACATTGCATGAGCGTAATCATGTTGTGGCTTTCGGACTTTACATGCCACACAGCCGCAATGTTGAGTTAACAACCTGATGTTGTCCCTGCTAAAGCTTGCTCAAATTGAATTCTTAATTATTAATTAGCCTGTTGGTCTAAATATGCCGGCAACATGCCAAACTACGTTTGAGTTTTCAACATACATATATGTATATATTTTTTATCTTTGCTTAGCAAATTTATGTTGCCACAGTCTGATTTATGTGGCCTAAGCTCACAATTTTGATTTGTAGCGCCATAAAATGTGCAGGCTAATATTTGGATACACAGAAAAAGTGATGAAAAAAAAACGAAATGCTATACTGGCACACGGACATGGATATTGAATTGCGACAATTGTAGCTGGAGCAGCAGCTGACAACGCTGGTAGTTGCCTGGGTGCAAGCCAACGGTGCGTATGAGCAATCAGTCAACCAGTCACTGAGTCAGTTAGCTACAATGTATCTGCATTTATGCTTCATGTACTGTAAATGTGCACAAAAAATGCTTTAAAGCATAAAAAGTATTTTGCTATCAAATTTTCAACAGCTCGCTGGACACACTCTTCCCTTTGGAATAATACTAATCCTTGGTAGACTTTTTGCAAGGCAAAGCTTTAATTATGTTTTTGTTCCTGCTAAGCGCAGTTGCTTGCCCATTGAGTCTGTGTACTCAACAATACAAAAAAGAAAATAAAGTTGTTTGATTGTTGCTGTTAGTTTTTATGCGGCCCTTGATTTAATTAACAATGTAAATTGTCTATAGCAGCAACAAATTGCTGCAAGACAGTGTAAATATTTTATTTAATCGCATTCATGCAGAGCGTCGCACTTAAAGCAACTTGGGCTTAAGAGCTCAAAACTTTTACTGATAAATTGTTACACACACACACACACACAGAGAGAGAGACACGCACACTGTGTCATTTATAGCTAGTTACAGTTATAGTTACAACTGTTGGCATTGGCTTTGTTGGGGTTTGGGGCTGGCGCATAACTTTCACCTGCGCCATCATAAATTTTCATTGCATACTTGCAACGAAGCGCAGTCAATTGTCCTTAAATGCTTGACGTCATCGATAACGTTGCCTTTGCCCTTTCAGTTCTTTCTCTTTCTCTCCATTAAGCTCCTTTCCTGCTCGCTACGCGAAAACAATTTGTCAGTTGCCAATAATCCAATAAGCAAAAGTTTCTTTTGTTAAGCTACTTTCATAAAATTGAGAAAGAAATCGCATATTTGAAGGCATTCAAAGTTTTGAATAGCTGACATAACTAGGCGGGTTTATAAACTACATGGCAAATGCAAATTCTTTGTAAGCTTTGGCAGTTGAAATATTTTTAAAATACTTGAATTAATAGTTAAAATAATAAACCTTAAAGCATAAGCATACTCTTAAATATATATCACTTGTTTAACATAAAGGTATATTTATTGCTATAATTAGTCGCTCTGAAAATGCTTAGGAAGGAAAATGGCGTGACTGCTATAAAGGACCAAAGGATATTATTAAGCCTGCATGCTATAAATTTCGAACTGAAAGCTTTTGTAAAGCTTATGGTGCTCGAATTCGCAGCAAGCCATAATTTCGTAATTATTGAGTAAAATAAAATGCAAAAGGGCATTTAATATCCCTATAAAAACTTCCTTTTTGGAATTAAATCCGCTAGCTGCAAAGCTTAAGTAAAGGAATGGATGTTGTTTAATGCTTGAAGATTCTAAAAGTTAATCATTGACACATGCTGGCTATCGTACAAATGTCAAAGCTGCTTTGCTTATTGTTCATAAAATAAAAAAAATAAATATTTACAAATAAATTATTTACACACAAGAAAGACCATTGAGTGAATTTAAATATGGAAGCTGAGCAAAATGTAACGAAAAATGACATGGATGAGGAGTTTAATGAATTTTCGAAGAAAATCAATTGTTTCGTCGTCGTCAAACTGCCCTATCACGAGCGTTGCGATTTTTTCCATAATAGCACATGCCTTGCGAAGGAATCAAATATCTGGCCCTATATGCACTTTATTGCCTGCCATTTCCAGTGCCGCAATCAATTCGAAGAGCTCGTCATAATGGCTCTGCTCGCGCTGGTCATGTTTGGACTTTTGGTGTGCGTGAATCATGTAGTGGATAAGTAGTGGGTTAATTGTGTTGCCAGCTGTTGGTTGAAATGCTCACTTTTATTTATCGCAACAGCTACACTCCGGGCTTGCAGCGCTGCGCGAAGCTGATGCATCTAAGCGAACATTTGGCTGGAGTAACCATTTTATCCATAGGCAATGCTTTGCCAGAAATGCTGAGCGGTCTCGTGGAAGACTCCACTGAGCAGCCCGTCTTGGCCAACTATTATTCCCGAGCGCTTTTCATAAGCCTATGCTCGAGCGGAATTATAAGCCTTATTAGCCCATTCCGCATGAATATTCAGGGCACAACTAGAGATACTCTCTTCTTTATGTTTGGCGTATTAAGTGTTGATTATTTGCTACAGACAGATGGAGATTTGGAGGTTGTTGAATGCTACTGTAAGCTTGTTTTGTAGCAGTTAAGAAATACTGTAACTTTAATTAGGTTTGATTTTTATATACTTTTCATATATGCTTGTCAATGTGGTCGACTGGGTACTAATGCGGCGTTATATGAAATGTAAGTTCAGCCACCGCAAAGCTCAACTCCTTATTTCCTTTTTTTTGTTTTTAGCCATTTGGAACAAGCTGGAGTTGCTATCGGACAAGGGTGCAACCCGTGAAAGTGAGAAGCTGCGTAAAATATATGAAAATCTTGCGCTTGATGCAGAAATGGGGTCGAGCAATCGCAATAGGCAGCTTGGACGACATCAGTCTTCACTGCTCACCCACCGACAACATGTCCCCTCGATTGTACGTCGCCAGGTCTGCTGTGATATGAGACATGGTGGGAATCGAAACCTCTTTAAGGATTTTTTTGCATCCCTCACGCCCATCAAAGGCGCTGAATGGCGTGATGCTCAAATGGTAACACGCTTCTATTATATAGCCAGAGCACCCGTTGTGGTGCTTACCGCTTTATTCATACCGCTGGTAGACTATGATATAGACAGGCGAGGATGGAGTAAGCTGCTCAACTGTTTGCAGATCATTATTACGCCAGCAGTCACTGTGATTATTCTCAAATGTAGGTTTTAGTTTTGCTTTCGGCAAACCTTTTAACTAATTTATTCCATACACAGCCATGCTGTATAATCCGGACTATACCGAGTTCTGGTACTTTAATGTAATGACTGACTACATCTACGGCGTGTATACAATGGTGTTTACCACGCCTTTGGCTTTACTAGTCTTCATCAACTCACGCACCGATACGGCGCCGTGCTTTCATTATCTCTTTTCTATAATGAATCTAACGGCCTCCGTAATAACCATATTTGTCTGTTCTGAGGAGATTAATCACATACTGCATGTCATTGGCGCCACAATGAAGGTTCCGCTTGACTATATGCAAGTTACAATTTCAGCCATTGCCTCTGGCTTGGGTGATGTGGTGGCTAACTCAGCACAAGCCAACGCTGGGTATGAACGCATGGCTTATGCTGCTTGCATCGGCGGGCCCTTTATAACGGTTGTCCTCGGCACTTCCTGCATTTGCATAAACTCTTCAGTCAGAGGCATACATTTGAACCGAAATGCTTTAATTGGCGAGTATGGCCTCAGTTCGTTCTTTTTCTTGTGTATGGGACTATTTACAACCCTGCTGTGGTCGTCTACATTGAATTGGCACACACGCCGCTCCATTGGCGTATTCTCCTTACTCGTCTATGCGCTTTTCTTGATCACTACTTTTCTCATCAAACGTGGCATTATGCATTCGTTTACCCCAGATAGTAAAGTGACAGATACCTACATGGACTAAGTAGTCGGAGTCGATGAAGTTAGTAGAAGAATAAGCATACTAAACTGTAATCATCAATTTGATAATAAACAATCTATCACACACAGCTTGTATTAACTGAGGGCATAATGGATACCCCGCATAAATATTTCTTAAAAATAACTACGAGCAAAATAAGTGAGCAGCATACATTTTTGTTGCCTTAACCTGAATTTCTATCGCTGATTCAGAGAGGTTTTCAATGCTATATGCAATCTGAAATAAAGTCTCTTTTTCCTAGCAAAACAAAACATAAAAGTTTTAGATCCATAAAACTTATGATTCAATTTATTATAACAATTAGTTGTGGGTCAAAAGCATGCCTTTGGCAACCTCCTGAGCCTTTTCCTTGCTCACCAATAGTTCAGATAATTTCAGTGCAAATTCAAAGGCTGTGCCTATAATGGAAATGTGATTAGAAGCAAAAAATTGAATAGTCATAGTTATTTGGTTATACCTGGACCACGGCTAGTAATGAGATTGCCATCCTGTACAACATTTTTATCCTCCACATAGCTGAAAAGCAATTTAAAATCAATGCATGCACAAATGTAAATAGGCATGTAATCTTACGTGTAATTATCT
Source organism: Drosophila busckii (assembly GCF_011750605.1). NCBI lineage: Eukaryota > Metazoa > Arthropoda > Insecta > Diptera > Drosophilidae > Drosophila > Drosophila busckii. Next base: position 6,605,380 of record NC_046605.1, read on the forward strand.
ACCAGTTGCGCTTTCATGGCCGGATATGATGTTAAAGTTTTTCCAGTAGCAATGCCGTGCTTGGCAAGCACAGTGGGCGCAGCACAAATGGCTGCAATAATACCACCAGATGTCTCCTGTTGAGTACAGAATCAGTATGATAATTATGATATAATAAAGTAAACTGAGTTATGTACCTGAGCACGCAACAGTTCGCCAACTGCCTTGGATTCGCACATTGCATTTGAGCCGCCTAATCCGCCGGGTAGCACTACTACATCATATTTTTCCTCCACAGCTTGGTCCAGTGATTTGTCCGGCACAATTACGACGTTGCGTGAGCACTTCACTGGTTCGTTACCATTCAATCCGGCAACAGTGACGTTAATCTGCAAGGTACATAAGTAAATATATAAAAAGCTATTTACGATTATAAATATAGAATATAAATATTTACTCCCGCTCGTCTTAGGACATCGGCTGCAATTGTAAACTCCATCTCCTCTGCACCTTCAGCCAGAATAATTACAGCACTTTTGGACATTTTGCAATTGTTTCGCAATATTCCTTTCGTAGCAAAGCCGCTTGTTTGTTTCAGAAATAAAAACAATTTTGACATTACCTTAGCAGTGCTGCCAACTTTTTGTCAGAAAAAAAAGCTGTTCCTGGATGGAAGCAAAAGCAAAAAAAGCTAAAAATAATAGCGTTCGTATGAGTTCGACTCAAATGCTCGTTTCAATTGTATGAGTTGTAACCAAAGAGAGCGCGAGTAAAGAGAAAGCGAGAGCGCCAGCGATCGCTCTAAGCAATTACATCTTATTTTAGTCAGACATTTATTAAGTTTTGCTATATTTTGCATATTCGCAACATTCGATTAATGCTGTCGACAAATGATACGTTTTCATTCATAACAAAGCGCCATAGTTTTTTTTTTTTAAAACAATAATAAAACCACCATGAGTTTAGTTAAATATATTTTTATTGAACAAAAGATAGGTGTATATGTATTTTAATTTCTTATTTTCAACACAAACGAATTTAATTACGATAATTATTATCATCTCTTTTTGTTGTAATTTTTGTTTTTTGATTCCAATGTTAGTTTCTTTTAAGTATGAAAACTAAACAAAACGCAAATCAATTGCAAACTAATGTGTAATGTATTTTTATATAAAAATGTGACTTAATTAAATAAGTTGTTTTACATGTATTTAAAATTTTTGAAGCGCTTAAAAAGTAATTATTTGACAACTTATGTTTTGTTTAAGAGCTCTCACTTACAATTGAATTAAATTAATTGTTTCAGATGATACTCGTACATACATACACATAAGTATTAAGTTTTGTGGAAAAGTGTATTTACGTCGTATTTAAGTCACATTTAGAACTTGTTTGATTTGTGTTGTTGTTATTGTTGTATTTTATGTTTCTTTTACTAATAACATTTAAAAAGATCACCAAAGTTACAGATTTCCCATATTTATTTACGTTGCTTACGTTGCTCATCTACAAACTTGAATGCATGACTTTTTTTCATTTCTTTTGTATTTTTCTTAAATAATAATTAATTAATTTATTGATTAATTACCCGGCATTTTGGTTTTGGAGTTTAAAGTAAGGTGTTTCAAAGTTGGAAATTATAAATATTATTTGTTTTTTTTTTTGTTTTTATATTATATATAAAGTTATACACATACATATATAAATAAAATAAGCTTCTGTTTATTATTTTTTGATACCATTCACGATTTTTGCTAATCAAAATTCAGCTAAGTTTTAAATATTTTTTAGTTGGAACACTACGACAACAGTGGGCCTGGGTGTCATGGTCGTGGTTTGCATTATGTGGTTGGGACTAATTGGAAGAGTAGAGTACACAAATACGCACATACATAAGTAAGTAAGTATATATATACTTTATATATATAACGTATATAATTGCTTGGAGTTAGTCCATTGTAATTTACGACATTTCCTATTAATTGTGGCATAATTTTATTTCCCTTGGGAAGAGTTGTGCAATGTTTGTTTTCGTTTTTGTTTGTTTAATTTGAATTCTTGTATATAATTGTAGACATTTATACGCATTGCTTATAAGTTAATAATTATGAATTAACGGCACATTTATAATTTAATTTATGCATTATGTGTATTTTAAGTTTATATGGATTTTCGTTTTAGTTTAAAGCTCAATTCAATTTTGACATACAATGTTGTATAGTATATATGTAAATATAGAAGTAAAGAAGCACTTATTATAAACTATAGTTGGCTTCTCTCAACTCGGTAGTGTTTACACTAGAAAATATATATATATGTATAGACATTATTGGCGGTCGAGTTTTGAGCAGAGCTAAAAGTACATATATGTATATAATCAATCAGTTGGTATGTGTGATATTGAGTTGTAATTATCAACTGTGACTAATGCGTGAGGGAGAGAGTATCAATGCAAGTCCCACTACTCTACAATATATATCTATGTATATATACATATGTATATATGTGTAGTAAATGAGATACATGTGGGTATTGCGATTTTTTAGAGTTTTTCATTTTATCAGCTGCACGACATTGAAGAAACCATTAAATTGTTTGTTGTGTATAAATGTCTGTTTCGTCTTTATTGCGTGTTTAACAGCTTTAGTTAGATGTAGGTTAGAAATAGTTTATAGATGGTCTACGGTAGTGTTATATCATTTTTTTTTATTTGTTTCGCCCCACACCTACTATATGTTTAATCACAAGTTACAACTTTAGTTTAGGATTGGCTTGGCATTTATGTAATTTGTGTGTATTTCCTTTTCTTTGCTGTTTTTGTTTTGGGGAGTAGTTAAAGCTTTATACTATGACAATTACTAAAGTTATTACTATGTATCTGATACTTTGCATGACATTGTTGCTGCATTACTGCATAATTATCAATTAATAAAGGTATTACTATGTATCTGTTACTTTGTTACTGCATTAACTGCATAATGATTCATTGTCGGCACATTGTTTTTGTCTACAAACTTTGATGCGCTTAAAAGTATGCGTACAATGCAAATCACATACAATATCATAATAATATTCGTATGCAAAATGCATTAGAACTCGTCGCTGTCCATTACATTCATATATTTGTATTCTTCATTTGCATTGTTTTCGTTTGCTTAACTTAATATAATTGTTTGTTATTGTTAAACTTTCTTTGTTGCATTAAGAAATAAATGTACAATTTTTTAAATCCCTTGTGTGTGTGTGTGTGTTTTAAAACATTACTACAAAATAATTTGCGGTACGCGCATGCTAAAAAAATTATTAAAAACAAGTTACAAATACGAGCCACAGAATTTTCACCTTCACTTTAACCGATTAACAACTAATTTATAATTGTAAAATACAAAATATGTGTATGCATATGTATGGGATACATATACATATATACATAGTTGTATATACATATGTATGTAGGTCATAAGAATTTTCATTTAAATTGTATTTATATTTTAATGTATTTTAAACGACACGCTTCATTGGCAATTTAAAATTATAAACAAATTAAACACATTTGAGTGTGTGTGTGTGTGTGAGTGTTTATGTTTGTATATGTTTGTTTGTTTGTCTGTGTGTGATGGCCATTCAAAGAATATTACACATACATAATAGTTATATATAAATAAATGGATCGTCGTCATAGTACTGCGATCTACATTGTTAATAAATCAGCATAATTGTTAACTTGAACTGTGTCTTTAAATATAGTACATAGTGTATATATTCTTTAATATTAATTGCATTTAAATATTGTTTGGAGTTTGGCAAAAAAATATTAAATAAAATTAACTTAAACTAATTATATAAAACGATTGCATAATTGACAACAAAAGGATTAGAATGCTAAAGCTGCATGTTTAAATTAAAAAAAATTGAATTGTTGTTAAATTTGTATACAATTAAATTACCCGTACACCACGTATAATATTAATATATTTGTTTTTGCAATACTTGTAAAACTAATTGAAAAATTAAGCAACTTAATCGTGAGTTTTAAAATAGGTACATTGATCAGAGGGTTGTGATATGCCGTTATTAATGTTTGCCGTGTGTTTATGTGAGTGTGTATGTGTTTGTTTTAAATATGTCTCGAGCGTTTTGTTTTTCATACAAAAAATAATAAGATAATTGCTTATAAAATTACACATATTGTTTTGTTTTTGTTTTTTGTTAGTTTCTCAGCATTGTTCAACGAAATAGTCGTTCTTAAGTATGCTGTATATACATATGCACACAATACAAATACATATATGTATATATATATTAGATATTTAAACATTAATTGTAAATAACTAGCAATTATTTTGACCAAAAAGTATTTGTTTGTCCCTTTTTGAAATTGGAGTTTTCTTTATATGCTTGTTCATTATCATTTGTTTGTCGCTTAAAATGTTTCACAATTGTGGACTTTGAGTTGAAATTGCTAAAGTATTTAGTATGCCTTAGTTTATGCTAAATATTACACTCTTTAATGCTTGTCGTAATTTTTAATCTTTTTACCTTGCTTGTTGGTGGTTTTCGTTCACAGTACAGAGAATCCATGTTGTTTTTTTATTGTGTATGTGTCTGTTGTTGTGTATGTGTGTGTGTGTGTGTGTGTGAATCAGCAACATTTCGAAATTACTAAAAAAAACCTTTGGTTGAATGCATTTTTGTTGTCTTCATTGTGTAAAAATATATATATACTATAAGTATATATGTGTTAATTTTATTCTATTAAAAACGTACATAGTATAATGTGTTGTTTTTTGTTGCTTCGTTTTTTGCTTTGATTTTTGATCCCTTAAGAGTTTTGTTTTTTTTTTAGTTTTCTTTTTTGTTTTAGCTATTGTGAGAGTTATACACAAAGTTGTGCTGTTAAACATTCGATTCCCTTACGATTGATAATCCCTATACGATAGATGATCCCCTATACGTTAGATAATCCCTATTAAGATATATAATCCATATATTGGTTTGGTGTTTACCTCTTGCGTGTGTGTGTGTGTGTGTGTGTGTTTGTTATGTTAGTTTCATGCAAACTAAACAACCTACGCTCCTCTCATACTCATCCTACTACTTTACAATTAAACAAATTAGAACTTTTAAACTTATAAATCTAATGCTTTCGGCTTGGCTTTTTGTGTACACATCACACATTGAGTTGTTCATTGCGAATTATTCGAATAACATTTCGAAATCTGCTGTTAGTGTATTTGTATGTGTGTTGGGTTGGGGGGGTGTGTGTGTGTATTGTGATTGTAATTTTGTTTTTTGGCGTCGTTAAAGTTACTTTTTAGGCAAAGTACATGACCTTTTTGGTGTCGGCGTGCACAGTTATAGCACGTGCCATAGCACCTGGTGTGCGATCCTCAGATGAGCCGCTCTGATGTGAGCCCTCGCCCGAATCGTGCTCCTTCTCCACCAAGTGATATCTGTACAGAATATGGAACATTTAATTGTTTCACTTTATGGCTTATATATGTATAGCTTACCTGGCACGGAAGGCAACCAAGTGTGCATAGTAGGCTGGCGCTGGTATGCTAACGGAGCGTGTGCAACGCACATAGGTGTGGCACAGTTGATAGGTGAGGCACTGCAGCTCATCGGAATCGAAGTGATTGTCATCCCATAGCACGTGATAATGTGAGGGACGGCTGGTGCCTTGGATGCCCTGATGACTGCACAGATAGAAATCAAATTCTGTGGGATGAGTGATGCCCACGTCGACGGTGGTGCCAGCGGGTATGTTGCCCGATTTGCCGCTCTGCTCCTTCTTCTCGGCGCAGAAGAGACGCGTGTGATGACGTTTCTGCACCACAATGAAGGTAATACCTGGACGGTATTCGGGCTCGAGCTTGATGCAGGCCTCACGTATGGCGGTCAGCTCATGCTGCAGCACATGTGGGAATTGTCCCTCGGAGACACCATCGCGATAGAGTATGATTCGATGTGGCTTATAGCCGCCGGTGGATTTGTAGAACATAATGAGCAGTTCGCGCACCATGCTGCTTAGCTCTTGGATAATCTCCTGGCGATGCTGCTGCACACGCACGGTGGCTGCATAGCGCGAAGGATGCGCATCCATGGAGCCCACAACAGCTGCTATGGAGGGCTTCTTGTTGTCGCCAGCGGGTGGATGTGTCACATCAGCGCCCAAAAAGATAACGGGCTCGTTGAAGACCTTGGGACGTATGGAGGGCACCAGAATGGAATTAATGCCGCCCAGCTTGACGTTGATCTTGAGGCACAGATTGGACAGCGTCTGTGGCGAGGTCTTGTTCACATTCTTGGCCTGCACACATTGCGTTGCCATGCCCAGCACAGTGTCGCCCACACGCTTCACCTCAGCATAGACGGGCGTCTTGCCTGGCAGCACCACTACCACCAGCTGCAGCCCGGGGAATGTGATCTTTAGATAACGAAACATTGGCTCCACCTGATCCGGTCCGGTGGCATATTTGCAGAAGCAAGGCTGCCCTATGATGGGCATGCCTGCATCATTTGAGATCTTCTGCAGCTGCTGCGTGAAATTACGCAAAGCATCCTCGCGCACCGTGCGCTGTGGTGCAAAGCAGGCAATGGCCCAGACGCGTATCTCCACGCCGGTGAAGAACTGCTTGCCACGCATATCCCAGACACCCTGATTGGGTGACGCCAAGCTCACCTTGTTCTGCGGCGGATACAGCTGCTGCCCAGTCATGCCCGATGACACACGTCCCCCATATTGAAGCTTGGGTGGCGGCAGCACACGTCCGCGCACCTCCATCATGGAATTTGAGATGGTCAAACCAAACTCCTGCACATATGAATCGTTGTTGAAGTCAGCACGCTTCACAAGATTATTAATCTCGCGCTCACGATCTGGCGCAGAGCGTGCAGTGGCCTTGATCATAGTCGAGGTCTGCATATCGGTCAATTTCTTAATGCAACGCTGACCAGCGACAATGTTGCACACCTCCAGTGGCAAGTAAGTGTGCTTGTGCTCCTGACCCACTTGCAGGCAAGGCAAGTGCGGATAGCGCAGCTTCATGCGATACTTGTCCAGGAAATATTTGGCCACTGTGCACTCCACAGTCTGGCCGTTCTCCAGCTGCAGTGGGAAGCTAACAAGGTACAACATATATTTAAGTATTCAGTTTAATCTTTCGAGTTATTCCATTGCACTTACGATTGCATTTGCGCTGGACGTCGCGTAACATTGCAGACACGATACTTGCGACGCATTTGTCCACAGTGCGTTATCTCAATCTTGAGCCCCTTGATTTCCTTGGTGAACTTGACACGCTGCGAATCGGTGAGCGGCTTGCGCTGCTCGTTAATGTCACGTATGTCCAGCACCTCGCACATAAAGTCTATGACAGGCTGTGCCTTGTAGAAAGCCGTAGCCGACACTGTGGATTAAAATTGATTAGTTTGTCTATTATTCTATTTCCTTTCTTTTGCAGCTTACCATCAATATTGAGCATCATTTTCCATTGAGATGGACGCACGCTTTGATGGAAACCAAACCAGACCTCACGACCGCCGCCCAATGGATGATAATAGCCATCGGGTGAGCTGAAGAAACTGCGTCCCACGGGTGTATATGTCATGCTGGGCAAGTGGCGCATAACTACATCCAGCGCCAAGATGGCATCGTATGGTATTTGCCTGGTGCGTCCTTCGAGCGCCTCCTCCAGATTGAAAAGCGACACCTGTGCTTGCCACTTGATCGTCACACGAAAGATGCGATCCTTGCCCTCGCCAGGCAGTGTCACCTCCAGCTCTAGACGCTCATTGCCAATGGGCAACGGATCGCGTGTATACAAATTATTGCGTCCATCAAACACGGGCTTCAATACGCCAAAGATCTTGCTATAGGCATGCACCATGGTCTCGATGATCTCACGATTCACCTTGCGCGGACACTTGTCCGGCTGTATATTGATGTCATAGTGATGCACAAATCCACGCGGCATGGTCACCTGAAAGTGATTGGCACGCAAAACAATTGGCCTGCCCTCACGTCCCAGATTCGGTCGACGCGGGCACGTAAACACTGGCGCATCCGGTTGAGTGGTGGGCGATGCAGCCGCTGCGGCAATTGCTGCCGATACGCTGCCCGTGGAGCCCAAAGCGGAGGCAACCTGTGCAGCGGCAGCTGCAGCAGCACCACCCACAGTGGCACCGCCAGACGCCACATTCTGAGCACTTGGACTGGTTACAGCGGTGGGATTTACCGATGAGCCAGGCGTTGGTGGTGCTACAGTTCCCAAAAAAAAATAATAGTTTGTTAATTAAATAAATCAGTTGCAGGGCTGCGTAGAGATTGTAACGGTAAAGTTAACAACTAGACGACGCTAGATAACAACGCAACTAAAAATAACATTTATTTCGGCATGCCGAATGTCAACATAAAATATATAAACATAGTATACATATGGTACAACTATATATATATAGTTAATAATAAAAGCTAACAAACAGTTGCAGCATGCACTACTTTAAACATAAATTGTGTAAGGGATTCACATATACAATATATATTAAAGGTTTGGTTCGTTTTAGTTCAAAAGTGCAACAGAAATTATAAAACATTACATGAAACGAAATAAATATGTGGTTAGTAAAAATTTTGCACATTACTGTAAAGGAGATAGTGTGTAGAATTTTTTTTTTTTGTTTTTGTTAGTGTAGACAATTTATGTATTTTGTCTCAAACATCAACTAAGGAACATAAACAACATTTCCTTGCGTTTTTCAAATTCAATATCAAATTGTTTAGTAGTAGTTTTTAGTAATTTTGGTTTTGATTTGGAGAGAAATTTACATGTGAGCGTGTCGAAGCTAGTCTGCGCCTGAGAGGGGCTCTGAGGCCGCGTGGGCGAGGGGGTCCACTGTGACTCTATAAAAAGAAAATTTAAATCAAATCAAAATGTTCACAAATAAAAATCAAAAATGTTCAAATCATAAATGTTTGTAAATCAAATAAAACGTGAAATGGCCAATTTGGTTGTTTTTTGGTTGAAAATAATGCATTATACGATGGTAAAAAATAATAAAGAATATGTATAAATATAATATATAGAGTGCGATTAATATTTTAGTTACAGTTTGGTTCAGCTTAATAATAAAAAAAAAATTCAACTATATCTGCCACAAGTGTAAAAGTGTATGTGTGTGTGTGTATAGATCTGTGAAGATTTACTATCAACATATTTGACTGCGTAAAAACCTAAAACAATTACGTTGTTGTTGTTGCGCATAAACTCCATTTTTAACCCCACTCTTGAAAATGCAAAGCAACAACTATTGCGTTGCGGTCGTTGACCCAATTATTGCGCACATGTTTTCTTCCTGTTGTTCTGTCTCTGTCACACTCTCACGTCAGCTTTTCCCATCACTATCTCTTTCCCTATATAGGGAACCACCTACACCATGCTTAATTCTTAAATATGTAATGCAAGTTTTATTTAGCAATTCTTCCAACCCCACCACTCCCACTTGACATTTCATCTTTTACGCACTCATTCATTTTCACAGTTTTGTAGACTAGTTTGTAGAATTGTCTTTGCAAATACACTGGCGTGTGTGTTTGCAAATAAAGTAGAGCATCAGAGTTTGTGTTTGTTGAACTAGAAGATACATTCGTATCTTGGTATGTGTAACATGTGGCAGATTTAGCATTTAGTCTGGATTTATGTCTTTTGTGTCACTTACGTTGTCCAACTGGATACATTTTTGCACTAGTATTTGTTTTCGAAATGTATACAAAACAATTTGTATGTATGTATATGTAGTATGTGTGTGTTTATGTTGTTTGTTGTTGTTGTTATTGGTTTTTCTCTTTGTTGCTCTTCGTTTCTACTAATTATTATAATGATTTTGTTTTTGATTTCAGCCTTTTGCTTATCACACTTTAAAGTAGAATTATTCGTTTGGTTGTTTCACGCATTTGTTGTTGCTGCTGCTGCTGTTGTTGTTGTTGTTGTTGTACAGTACACGCGCTTAACAAATACGTCATTAATTATGCATATATATGTATTTCTATTAATATTCTTATTGTGTTTATTGTTGTTGGTGTTATATATTATTGTAGTATTGGAAAAAGAACACAAATTTAGGCACAGCTTTCGTTTTAAATATATATTTTATAACTTTTATCATGTAGGTGTGGGTGTTTTGTTTCTTTGAGTTTGTTTGTTTGTGTGTGTGTGTGTGTGTGCAAACTGCTGGCATGTATGTATATGTGTTTGTGTGCTTTGGGTGCTCCGCTGGACAAACGACAACGACGGGCGCTGCTTCTACAGCATGAAGAAAAATGCTTTTGTATGCGTTTTAGATTGGGCAGCGTATTTGTATGTATTTGCTGTATTTTCGAGACGTCGTTTCTGTGCACCCGAACACGTATGAGCTGCCAAAATGATGCACAAAAGCTAGCCAGACTATTGAATTATTCTTTTTAATAACTTTTGTTAGCTTTTCACGCCGCGCATTATGCAAAAAATGCAATTTTCTTCACTTTTCCACACACTTGCAAAGTCCCGCAGCAAACACAAAATTTTTACTCAAAATTGTGCGAGCGAGACGCATAGTGTACACGCTGTCTAACCACATTTAAATTGAGGGCAAAGCACTGTCATCCAACAAACACAATTATCTTCAAACAAACGGCAATCTTTAATAATTGGTAATATTCTGACAGTGTTTTGCACAATAAGTAAATGTTTTTGTTGTTTATTCAAATCCACACACACTTGCAAGCACAACAATTTTAGTGTGAGCAAGACACATACATACTGTACATGCTGTCTAACAGATTCTGTTAAACTGCTGTTAAGTAAAAACCAATTGGATTCTAGTCCAAGAGCTCTTGCTCTCAAACTGTAAGTGTAGTGTTGTAGAAGAGTGTGTAGAATATGGCAACATTTACATAAAAAAATGTAGCTGGCAACGCCAATTCTGTTCGTGTGTGTTTGTTATAAAACCAATAGAACATTGTTTTTCTGCAGCTTTTAGCAAGTTTATAAAATAGATTATGTCTGTGCCATTTAGCGGCACATTGCGCCGGTCAGGTGGTGTTGTCTCTGCCATAGGCAAACAGCTAAAGAGCATTAATCTTAAAGGCGTCAAACGCATCACAGTGCAGTTTGATCCGTTTGCGGAAAATGTTAAGGCCACACGGTAAGTGGGAGTGGGCAGTGGTAGCTATAGGGTTGGAAAAGCGTTTTCCCAACGTACCAATTTATCGATTATGAAACATGCGCAGTTTGCGCCTACATATGTTACAAATTTTTCACCAGAATAAAGTGCGTAGACAAAGACAAATAAATATTATATATAAAAATGAAAAACAATAAGCAACCAACTCAAAAAGGGTGCAAAGTATTTAAAGCAAAAACGTGATGAAATAGTTTTTGGTAAACTTACCATAAACCTTGCTCATTAGTCCCACTGCCGAGTTTAGCTGCAGAGATGTGCCCAAATCGGGAGGAAATGTCAACGGCAATTGGAGCTGAGCTGGCCCTCCGGCCAGCTCTCGCTCCGTTGACATTTTAGTCGGTGTCGGCGTCAGCTTGAGGCGTTGCTTGTTTGCTCACTGGCAGATACAGCTAAAAAACAAAAGATTAAAAAAAAAATTCATTAATATTGATTCATTTTTTTTTATATATATATTTGCAGTGAGTTTCTGTTTCTGCTCTCCACGCCAAAGGTGTCACTAACCAATCCCAAGTGCATTGTCAAGCCGGACATTGTTTGCGACCGTTCGCCAGCGTTTGTTAAATTTTCGCTTATTGAATCAGCACAAGGTAAGGGCTTTCCATATGTCGCTGAACCCATTTATATGACATTTTGTTTCTTTATAGAGCAAATCAAAGCGAAGGAGATACGCTTCAATAGCGAAAACCTCAACACTTTGGAGTTATTACAACTGTGCAACAAACACGTATCCACATTAGCGCCACCTGAGGAAATCACCAACAAGGTCTTAACCAAGGCAGAAAAGCAGAAACTAGCTGGTGGTGCTGGTGGCAAAAAGCTGGCTAAGAAGAAGTAGACTTGACGGACTATCATCTGACATCATGGTTACGAAGCACAAGGGTACATTGGCTGTTATTGAGCAGATCTATCAGGACATACCCGCTTTCACCGATATATTCACGGAGGAGAGCTTCTATACCTTTGCCTTTTGCTTTGTTTGTGCCACTGTGTTGGTGGCATTTATACTATCGCGCTTTATTACCATTAAGCCAGTCGATTTTTAAGTCACATTAAAAACTTTAAGCTTTAAAATGTAAAACAACTAAACATTGTCTGCCTTTTGCAACTGACTGCGGCAAAAAAGGGCTGCAATGGAACTCTGATTAAGCTTGAGTCTGTGGCCAAAACCAGTTTTGGGTCAAAATTTACTTTTTTCTCTTTGTATTCGCTTTTGCAAACCGGAAAATCATCTGCTACGCTCCGTTGTCAGCCGAAAAAAGTCGTGTCAGCGATTAAACGTAGCAAGAGCGCAGGGTGGGGAAATTTTGTAGAAACAGGCCACAAGCCACAGGCCTTTTATATGCATCAACTGTATATACATATGTACATATAATTGCATTATATGCGGAGTCCCATTCTAATTGGGCTTGCTCAATGAGGTCAAACAAAAAATGATCTCACGCACAAGGTGAAAGCTGCAATATGCAAACTGCTATAAATATAGACTATTGAATACATTATGTGCAATGAGTTCAAGTCAAAGTAACTATATATATGAATAATTTTAAAATTTCATTTCATTTGTGTCTGCATTTTGATAGTATTTGACTTTTCATTACTGCTTAAGCGTGCATAAGACCGGTCCATGACTTGCTTTAAATATCTTTGTATCTGGATTATACCATTGGCAGCTACTCGGTGCTTGGACAAACGCGTGTCCATTGTGCTTGAGCTGCATGAAGATTGTATGACTGATACTATTACACACAATCACCTGGAAGCTTTAGCTTCAGACTTAAACAGGTGTTTGCGACATAAATATGTATGTACATATATGAAAATCGTGCAATAAATGGAGCAACGTCGGCGAAGAAGACGCAGCAACAAAGGAAAAACAAACATTTTCACTTTCATTTCATGATGGTCTCTACTTTTTCCTTACACACACACATGCACACATATGCTAGCGGTGGACAAGTTGTAGAGCTTATGTGTGTGTGTCATGCACCCGCCGAAAAATGCAGTTACTTACCCCAACCCCAGCCCCAACTTGTCCATTGCAATAAATGCCAGAGCTTTGAGCTAAACTTTTAAAATGGCGGGCCAATATGTACATATACATATGTGTGTGTGTGTAGCATGAAAATCGATTTAGAATTTCTACAACTCGCTCAAAGTTGAAAACAACAAACTGTTGAAGCGCAGTCTGCAAATTGGTGAAAGCTGTTTTTAAGCTGCAAAAGTTAAGATTAATGTGCACATGTATATATATGTACATCTGTAAATCTGTATAGTTTTCATGTATGTAGTCATTCAAGTTCAATGTCAGTTCAGTAGCTAAAAGCTCCCCATTGCTTCCTCTTTTGAAAATGTATGTTATTTTGAGCGCCATATTGAAAGAATATTATAGTATAGTAGCTTCAGCTAACTGCTTCCACTACGCTGTTTGCACAAGCTCGCCATATTAATATTTAAATATAAGGAATACAGTTTATGTGCAGCGTTAGATACTGATACAGCAGTGGCATGTCCTTCAATCAATTTTATTGGAATACAAAACATTCTCGAAATCGCTTACACATACAGCTGCAATAATGCACTTTCCTCTGTTTTGGTGTATGCTCGTTGGCACGAGAGGAAGAGCGGGTGTTATTACTGCCTATGTGACCTTTCTACCAAAACATAAACAGAAGCTCTTTCTCTCTGTCTTGCAATGCCGGACTATGGTTGCCTCACTTGTGCACAGCGCGCTCTTGAAATTGCTGTAGCATATGCTCAGGCGCCATTACAGCATATTATTTATGTGTGTGTGTGTGGCTGTATTACATATAGACGCTCATGAGAAACTTCTCCAAGTTTAAGTTACGAACAAAATGGCGCGCGAGCGACTGGCGCGTGGGCGTGCAGAAATTTCTGCAGCTGTTGCTGGGAAATGCACTGCGCCCATCTCCCCCGCCGTACCCCTTGCCAATCTTGCAGTAAGCTGTTACTGTCTATGCATATGCATGCATGCATATTTGTGTGAGAGTGTGTGTGTGTGTATAGTTGACAGTTGGCAATGTTTGCTCACCTTATCACCCGATTGCAGCTCGCGTTTTTTTTTTTAGGATTTTAGCCACCTATCAGCGACAAGTTGTACGCTGATTTTGTTGTTGTACTACTTGTAATATAATAATACTCTTTGCCGTTGATTGAGTAACGCTTTTTCTCAAAATTATTACACATTAAAATGAGTTTTGTTGTTTTTTCTGTTTGCCGTACCGTTAGCGACTTTTCGCTGCACTGGAGGACGTTGGCCTGTTTTTAATTTATTTTTACTGTCTATGTCACACAATTCGCTGTCACAAATGTACATAAATACATGTGAATATTCCAACATAAAGATTTTAAAGCTTATATACTTTTTTCTTGCTTGTTTGCTGCAAATCGAAACGCAATTTCTTTTGCTGCTGCTGCTGTTGTTGTTGGTGTTGCCAGATCGTTACCGGGATAAAGTAACTTTTGCTCTCTGTCATTGCCTCTCTTTCATAAAACGCACAAGCACACACACACACTCGTACACTCACACAGATACACATGCATACATATACACTCGCCAACACACACGGCTAAAAACTTGAAAAAAATATTTCTTTTTTAATTTCTCTCAGTCTCTCTCTTCCAAACTGTTTCAACAACAATTTTTGCAGCGACTGTTTGTTTTTTATGCTTATTTTTTTTGCAAGCTTTTATACGCCGCTGTGTGAGTGCGAGTGAGTCAAAGGTTGTTGTGTATGCGTGTGTTTTACCAATACCAGCGCAGCTGTTTGGCCGCTCCGCCGCTACAGCTAATTGTTGTTATTATTGTTATTATTTTTTCTCGTTGTATTTTGTTATTGCGGTAGCGAGTTTAACATTTTGTGCCATACAGTTGAAAAAAGCTTTTCTCAACAATGCGGCGCGCAGTCATGCATTAAATACATACATACATCAGTAGCAGTAAACACACACACTTGCACAAGCACAGGCACACACCACACACACACACACACACACTGGTATACAACTGGATATTATTGTACATAATATGAAATGAAAGCAGCAACAACATCAACACATCCGTTCACATATAATTTTTCTTTCTTTTCTTTTAACAAACTTACGACGCAAATCGGCAACGGAATTAACCTTTCACTGTTTGGTTAAAATAACGAACGCACTAGAAATTACACGTTGATTGTTAAGCAAAATTTCATAGAGATCAAAAATGTATTAAATCAAAATCAAGCGAATTAGCGAAACGCGCGGTTTGCCCGTTTGAAGTTGAATAAATACACAATATTTTTGCTCCAAGTATTCGCAAGATACAAGCCGTCGTTTGTATCTATGAGAGTGTATGTGTGTGAGTATCTGTAAGAGCGTATGTGTGCGAAGAGCGCGCGCGAGAGAGTCTGTTTGTAAGAGAGCGCGCGCCAATAACAGTGCGTATGATTAGTATGCGGCCTAGACAAAGTCAAGGGCAACTACGAAAGCCAATTTACATACATAAAAAATGATTTAGCATTGCCAATTTATTAAAGAATCGAATACTCTCATAATATGCAAAAAATTAATAAGTTTAAAACACTTGCTTATCGCTTATTAAGGGATTTAGTGCATTATATGCTTAAACGCGC
Organism: Drosophila busckii; assembly: GCF_011750605.1. Lineage (NCBI taxonomy): Eukaryota > Metazoa > Arthropoda > Insecta > Diptera > Drosophilidae > Drosophila > Drosophila busckii. Next base: position 6,621,216 of record NC_046605.1, read on the forward strand.
TATTTTTGTTTCTCTTCTTGCTTATCAGCGGATGCGGCTGTCTCTTCCTTGCCCGCGTCTGCGTCAGCCTTCTTGTCGGCCTCCTTGCTGCTGCTGTTTCCCTCATCTGTGTTCATGCTGGCGCCAGCTGGCAAACTCTTCTCCAAGGCACGCACGAAATCCTCCAGATTGCCAGAGTAAGCGGCTGTAACGGCATCCACAGAAAGCTCGAACTGTTTGACCACTGGTCCAAGCTGGGCGGATTGAAGAGCATTGGAAAACTGGGCAAGCGCCTGCTGGAACTGCGGCGAGCTGATATGATCCTTAATTTGCTGCTTACGATCCTCATCTGCATCTTCCGACTCGGGCAAGTGGACAATTAGCGATTTGACACGCTCCGGATCTGCTATAAGCTGATTGATAGCCTCGGCCCCAGACAGTGCCGTGGATAGGTCGATATTCAGTGAACGACCTGCGCCATGTTCAGGAGAGAGATTCGATAAATACGCTTGGAATGGATTGGCATACGCTCCACTTGTAGGTGTCGTTGTCGTATCGCTCAATTTCTTACCGGAAGCATCAACATCTCCACTTGAACTGGTGCCGCCAGCGGCCTCGCTCTGCAGATTGCTGCGGCTGCTGCCCTTGGTGGCCTTAGTTGGTGCGGACGGTGTGCGTGCCACGCTCACATTTTCCGGGGTTTGCAAAGCAGATGAGCCACCTCCGCTCGATGCGGCGGTGTTACGAGAGGACGGAGTGCGGGAGCTACAAAAGCAAAAGCAGTTGTTGCTGGACTATTCAACATAGCTTTGTCTACTTATACTCACTTCATCTGTCCCAGCAAAGAGCTTAGCCCACCCATTTGTCCGACTCCGCCGAATAGCTGCATCAGCTGCTGTTGGGACATATTGTTTAGCATGTATTGCAAATCGGTGCCTTCGCTGCCGCTGCCTCCACCTCCGCGCTGGTGAGCTGAGGGCGGATTGTTCAGCAGCTCGTTAATGCGACGGCAGTGCTCGTCATCCTTGTCTGTCTTGGGCTCCTGCATCCAGAAGAACATGCGACGTGAGCTCGACTTGAACTTGAGGACATATACACGTCCACTCTTGCACTGATCGACTCGCTTGTACTCAAAGTCATCTGGAAAAACTATTAGATCGTCCTCTACTTTGCCGCTGGTTCTGTCCTTCCAGCAGAAGTGCATAAGTCCATCATCGCTTTGCGTCATGTATACAAGGCCCTTACGAGTGTCGGGGTGCACCATTTTGCCTACCATGTTCATGCGTCCTGCACGGAACTCGACTAAATTGGAGCTGTTCGAGCTGCCAAGTCCACTTTGTCTACCAAACATGATACGTGCGCTTCGTGAGAGCTGCAAACAAGGATAGTAAGAGTTGCTTTAATTCTGGGGTACAGCTACACACAAACTTACTGGATATATAATGCGAAAAATATAAACAATTTGGGAGAATCCTTAATAAAACGCTGGCTTTTCAATTGGATGACGAGCAAAATTCTTCGACATTTATTTTAGTGACGGGAGATTTGACAGGTGTGACCAGCCGGAGAAAATGTTATCGAGTCAAACTGTGGATGACATGTGCGCATTGCTTGCGTTGTTTGCCTCTTGCTCGCTCCTAATACAAGTTCCTATTGCAGAGCTACTCTTACGTTACTTGCATATTGTTTTGCAGCACTATAAAGTTTTCTTGGCAGCAATAAGTTGCTACTTAATTTATTTAACAACCAAAAGTGTTCGAGCAAAGAACAAAAACGATAATAAGTAACTGATTAAGCAATAAAGTTGCAGTTAAAACGCATTAAGTACATAGTAAAGTGTTTTGTCATTGTAAAAAAGACTGATCCTAATAAGTGGTAAGTGCTTCCGTTAGAATATAAACAACGCAAATCTCTGTTTGTGTGTGTGTGTGTGCATATAAATTAAGCTAATTTAAAATATGTACATATATATACATTTAATTGCGTTATGTGTTACTCTGTCTTGGCTTCATATTCTAGTGCCTTCCTGAAAGGTAGCGCAGCTTCTTTCTCTGCTGCTTTCATTTTCTTAGTCTCTTGTTTGTTTCGTTGCCGCTATTGTTGTTGTTGTTGTTGTCTTTGATAATACTTGTGCTGGCGGCCATTTCTATTTGGTTACTTTTTGCGCATTTTGTTTTCAGCTGTTGCTTCTTTCTGCTGTTTGGCCTATTTTTCTAAATGCTTATCAATTCCTAATATTTCCTACACAGAAGTACACTGTGTGTGTGTGTGAGTACCTGCTGCTGATTCACCTTCACCTTCAAAGCAATTTGAAAACCTGTTTTTGCCCTCAAACTTGGCATATTTATTGTGTTATATTTTTCATAAATCAGCTATAAATTGTTTAGTAAACGAACCAGCAGAGGTAGCAAAGCAGAAAAATAAGCGAAACAACTACAAGCAATAAGCAACAATATGCAGAGCAAATGACCGATAAGATAACGGAAAGTTTGTTTTTCGACTTCGAAAATGGCAACGGCTTTACTCAATGCTTAGGCATTCATTTTCGCTGACAAGCTTAGAAGAAAATTTAAGTTGATGTTTCTTATCTCAATGCAATACGCCCACAACAATTATAATTTGCTATTTAAGCTTCATGTGCATGTCTCATGTTATCTAAATCGCTAACACAAGCACTCTTCATATTTATGCTATTCTGTCGAATTTCATCATGGATTGTTGTCATTGTGTTTGTTTATTAAACTTTGTGCTTTGTGCCATGCAAAAAGCTTACCACTAAGCAAAAACACGTCACGTGATTTACAACAACAACAAAATAACACAGCTGAGCTTAAAACTAATTCGAAAGCTTAGTTGTATTAATTGTGTAGCTATTTATTTGTAAGCATTTTTAATTGATTTTGTTTACGCTCTTTTGTTGCAGCTTAAAATGCTTAAAATGAGCACTTTATTCGCTCTATTGGCCCTGGTGGCTGTGGCTCAGGCCATATCATTTGCTGATGTCGTGAAGGAAGAATGGCAAACATTCAAGGTGAGTAATCCAACACGCATAACGGTAGTTTCAAAATTCAAAACGCAGCTGTTTTAGGGAATGTACTGCGCATGATTAATGCGCTTTTGTTGTCTGTTTTGTTTATTTAGTTGGCATTGTTTATAATTTTTGGCCCATTGTTTCTGCGTTATGATGCATGCCACAGATTTGTGAGTCATGTAATCATTCTTTAGGTTCCAGCAGTTGATTAGGCCGACAGTCACATGCCGGCTCACATGACTGAAAGCCGCTGATAAAATGCCATATGCTTGAACCCGCCTTCCTCTTGGTGCCTGGTTCGGTTCAATGCAGATAAGCTCGGCTTGCTGCTGATGATAACAAAAGTAACGGTTCGGCATGCCATTTCTAAGACTCGCAGCAATACAATTGGCATACATATGTATATATTTTCATATAATTGCTTTTGTATTGTCTTGTAAATTGCCTTTTGATTTGGTACTCTTTGTTTGCGCGCTAGTTTACTGCGTAGTGCGCATTGAACCTTATTGAGAATTGATTGCGCTTATCAATTCAGTCTATTGATTATTACTAGCCTATTGATAAGTATTCAGCTTTGTCTACAGTTCTGCTTATGGCAAAAATAGCGCAGCTATTAAGGACAATTAATTACTTAATAATTTAGAATTCAAATTTGAAATTTATAAATTGTTTTTATTGGTTGTTGTCTGTACTGACCAGATAAAAAAAATGCAAGATGCTTTCAAGCGCAGCTTTAAATTTAAACGGACTGCAAAATAATTTGAAAAAAATTATTTGACCAAATTAAAATTTTAAAATTTACTTTGTTACTATCACTTTCTAAATAGTGGATGAATAATTTTAAACTAAATTAAATAATCAAGAATTCGAAAAAAAAAAAAAATTGTTTTTGTTATCCCAAAAAAGCTGACACTGTTTTTTTTTATATGACAAGTGCAGCATTAAATGTAGTCCAAAATACAAATTTTGTTGCATAGTTTCGGGGTACACCTCCACGCAAAAGTAAATACTATTTTTAAATATGTTTTGGGGTGGATTGTTTGACTTCGTAGATACTTTTCGAGTATTTAGAAAATTCTTGAAAATTATCTAAAAGATAATTGATAGTTTATTGAGAATTTAAGAGCACAGCTTTCATATATCATAGCATTAACCACAACATATACTATATACATAAAGTTGTATGTGTCACAATTGTTAACTAGTCCCCAACGACTGCGACCGACCAGACAGAATGGAATTATAAAATTCATTCTTAAAAAAAGCAATACGATTGTAGGGGCTGTCAGACTAATCGGCTCAATGAACTTGCTGTATGTCAAGGACTATGCCTACGTAGACAAATTTTATTAATAAATATTTGAATAAATATAACATGATGGAAATGTGCGACATTTGAACCTGGCACTTTTGTTATCGCCGCTTGATAAGCGTGTGAAACAAAGTCCCGACCCCACACACAAAACACTATAAATCACAATGCTCTCCCAAATACTGAAACTACAACTCATCTTGGAATTTTTATATCTCAATTTAAGTGCGCACTATTCAAAAGACGCAAATTTTGAAACAAAAACACTCGGAAATGGCGTGTGACTTGCTTCTTATCACTTAACATTCGCGCTCTCTCTCTCGAACTCTCTCGCGCATGAACAAGCTTTTGCTCATTTGTTGTGAAGGCGAGTGTGCAAATATTGAAGCATAGTAAATATCAACAAGTGGGCGATACTTATTGCGCGTGTTTATGTATAACAAGCGCATGCATATGTATTTATGTAGATAACCGGTTAGCATATTTTGCATGTTTGGTCAAAACGCCTGGCTAACAATTAAAGCATCCTCATAAATCTATATCAAGGAAAACCGGTTCGCCTGTACGAATTCCTCTCACATGTTTGAGCAAACATAAAAATTAACGTTTACTTATGAATTTTGGTGTGCATGTGTGTGTGTGTGAGTGTATGTGTGTGTGTGTGTGTGCATGTAATTGCTGTGCAAGCAGAGCAACCACCAAGCCAAGCAAAAGCAAAGGCAAAGGCTATTTTTGTTATTAGCAGTTGAGCTACCGAGCCAGTCAGTCGTCGGTCTGTCTTTCTCTCGCCTAACACAGCAAACGAGCGCGCGCAGCAGAGTGATAGAGGCAGCAAGCAAGCAAAGAGAGCGCTACGACGTCAAAGCATTTCTTTTTGGGGGGGGGAACTGGATAGAGCGAACATTAAAGGAAAAAGCAGAAAAAGCACGCGGCTCATTTTGAATCAAAACGTGTGGTAAAGCCGACCGAACTCAATGAACGCTTGCAGTGCTTAGCCAACGAAATAAAAGAAAATTACATAAACACACCCACGTAGTTAGTTAAAATGGCCAGCTCCAATGATTTAAACCTCGTTGTGGACGTGATAGTGCCCGCGGTCTTTGTCATTGCACTATTCGTTGTAAACGGATTTGTGCTGCGCTTAATTTTGCGCAAGAGACGCGAATATCATAATTTCACACTGCAGGAGGCGGCAATGTCTGACCAAGCCACCACATCTTCTGCTGCTGCTGCCAACGACTGTGCCATTGAAATGGAGCGACTCTAGTGTTAACTAAAAAAATTAGCTTTAGTACTGCGGATTAATACATATATAAGATATATAAAAAACACGTGAAAACACTAAAGTGCAAAGTTGCAAAAACAACAACGAACTATAATTAACTCAAACTATACCGTTGTATTCACACTGCGTACAAATGTGTCTACCTGTCATGTGCATTTAATTACAGTTTTTAGATTATTATTTTATGGTTAATTTTGTTTTTAATCAATAACAAATGCCTTTTCTATGAAATAAATTTATAAGCATTTTTTATAACGAAATACAAATGCATTCTTTGCTTTTGGTGGAAAAATCAATAGACATAGTTATGTATGTGGGTCTTGAGCGCTCGATAAAGCCGTCTGCAGTCGAAACGAATTCCTATCAATTATGTCAATTTAGGTGCAATGTACATAAAAGAACAAAGTTGTTCGAAACACCGAAGCGGTAATACACTAAGCAATGCTTTTGGAACAGAAATTTGTGTATCTGTTGTGTTGCATGTTTATGATTGTTCACTTGTAGCGCTCTCTAGATTGTCGTTTATTAACTTTTAAAGCACATTATAAACAAATTTGGAAACTGCAGTCGGGCGCAACTGCCAATGTACGACTCTGTACGCAGTAAATAATTTAATAATGCCATTAAACTTAACTAAAAGACTGCTCTACACTTTGCTGAGCAGAGTCTGTAAATTATTTCTGAAAACACGCCATCAATGAGAGAACCGAACCGCAGCAGCCGTAGTCATCAGGGTGACAATTGTATTCATTCGTATATGTATGCTGGATCTAATTATACACACACAACTATGGGTGACTGAAATTTTTATTTTGTTGCCTATAGCCTAGCCCGCTTTATAGCGTGTCAATAACAATCGTTGCGCTCAGGAAAATTTTAACAGCGTCGTAAAAATTTGTTTATGGTTGGTCGTCAGTTGATTTGTTGATGACGGTCGCTACTGTTTCGTACCTTTTTTTATGCTACCTTGTGATATATTCTTGCCGTTACTAGCTTAACTATGTGGTTATCATTGATTTGTCCATAAATCCGATTCAAGCACTAAGCATTAGGTAAGAATAATCTTTGACTTGGCATGTGTGGGCTACTATCTAATCGCTAGACTTGGACGCAGGTACAATGCTACAATGATAATGCCATCACACACATACACACGCACGCGCTGATAAGCATATATTTATATATAGTAGTTCATTTAAATAATTATTGCCTTTGTTTGTTAATTGCAGCTGGAACATCGCAAGCATTATCAGGATGATACCGAGGAGCGTTTCCGTTTGAAGATCTTCAATGAGAACAAGCACAAGATTGCCAAGCACAATCAGCGCTATGCAGCTGGTGAAGTTACCTACAAGATGGGCATGAACAAATATGCGGACATGCTGCATCACGAGTTCCGTGAGTCAATGAATGGCTTCAACTATACGCTACACAAACAGCTGCGGTAACTTAGATATATTGTTTACAACAATTGCAATCAAGACTAATTATGTTTACTTTTAGTGCTGCTGATGCCAGCTTTGCGGGTGTCACCTTCATCTCGCCCGCGCATGTGACTGTGCCCAAATCTGTGGACTGGCGCACCAAGGGAGCTGTTACAGAGGTTAAGGATCAGGGACACTGCGGCAGCTGCTGGGCTTTCTCATCGACTGGCGCGCTGGAGGGTCAGCATTTCCGTAAGACTGGCACATTGGTATCACTCTCTGAGCAGAATTTGGTTGATTGCTCCACCAAATACGGCAACAATGGCTGCAACGGTGGCTTGATGGACAACGCTTTCCGTTACATTAAGGATAATGGTGGCATTGATACCGAGAAGTCTTATCCTTATGAGGGCATTGATGACTCTTGCCATTTCAACAAGGGTACCATTGGCGCCACAGACCGTGGCTTTGTTGATATCCCACAGGGCAATGAGAAGAAAATGTCGGAAGCTCTTGCCACCATTGGACCAATCTCAGTTGCCATCGATGCTTCGCACGAATCATTCCAGTTCTACTCCGAGGGTGTGTATAACGAGCCCCAGTGCGATCCTCAGAATCTGGATCACGGTGTGCTTGCTGTTGGTTATGGCACTGATGAGTCCGGCACAGACTACTGGCTGGTCAAGAACTCCTGGGGCACTACATGGGGCGACAAGGGCTTCATTAAGATGTCGCGTAACGTAGATAACCAGTGCGGCATTGCGACTGCTGCCAGTTATCCACTTGTTTAAATTTAAGAAGCAACTGCTCAAACTCATTTAATTATGTCTTCACAAAAGTTATTCCAAGACGAGCATCTCAATTATTAATAACACCCATCTTATCAATAATCTATGATCTGTAAAAGTGCATCACATTTTTATTTGTCAGCTTGAATCGAATTAAGCGTGTACTATTTTAATGTTGATGTTTGTATAAATTAAATTAATTAAAAACGATTATATTTTGAATATTTTAATTGGGCGCAATAATCAGTAATCGGTCTTTAAATACAGTCGTATTGCAATCAACGCACTGTCATCTAATAAAAGCTTTTTATAGTATATATCGATACTTTCGTTGCAATACCATCCCTAGCTAAAAGTTTGTTTTGTAATACTAAAAATGCAATAACTGTCCGTAAATTAATAACAAACACAAAAGAAATGCTATTGACGCTGCGTGTACATGGCTCGAGGTTGCGTTTGAGCCTCTCACGCCAACAGCAGCTCAGGCTAGCCAGCAGTGTAGCCGAGAGTAAGAAAGTAACTACAGCTGGCGTTGGCCAATTGGAAATCAATGGGGGCACGTACGCCACAGACAGCTGGACAAATGTTACGCCCAAAATATTGTCTTATCTAGGCCTTAATAAGCACCTGCAGCGGGATCATCCATTGTCAATTATAAGGCAGCGTATTGTGAATTACTTTTATGGTGCCTATAGGAATCAGCGTGGAAATCCGCTTTTCTCGGTATATGAGCAGCTGAATCCAGTTGTCACAGTGCAACAAAACTTTGACAATCTGCTGATACCCCCGGATCACGTGAGCAGACAAAAATCGGACTGCTACTATATTAATCAGCAGCATTTGCTGCGTGCTCACACTACAGCGCATCAAGTGGAGCTTATCTCGGGTGGCTTGGACAATTTTTTGGTAGTGGGTGAAGTGTATCGGCGTGATGAAATCGATAGCACACACTTTCCGGTGTTTCATCAGGCGGACGCTGTGCGGCTGCTGACCAAAGATAAGTTATTTGAACGTAATCCCGGGCTGGAGCTGTTCGAGGAGACTTGGTCGGGTGCTATTGCAGATCCCAAGCTGATTTTGCCTTCGTCTAAGTGCATGGATCAGACAAAGCAGCCTTGCCATACCTTGGAAGCTGTTAAACTAATGGAGCACGAGATGAAGCATGTGCTCGTGGGCCTGACTAAGGAGTTATTTGGACCGCGCATCAAGTACCGTTGGGTAGACACCTACTTCCCCTTCACTCAGCCCTCTTGGGAGCTGGAAATATACTTCAAAGATAATTGGCTGGAGGTGCTGGGCTGTGGCATCATGCGCCACGAAATTCTTCAGAAGGCCGGCGTGCATCAGTCCATTGGCTATGCCTTTGGTGTTGGCCTGGAGCGTCTAGCTATGATCCTATTCGATATACCTGACATACGTTTGTTCTGGTCAAATGACAGCGGCTTCTTGGCTCAGTTTAGCGAGCAAGATCTACAGAATCTACCCAAATTTAAGCCCATCTCCCACTATCCGCAATGCACAAACGACTTGTCCTTTTGGCTGCCGCCCGATGTTGAGGTTGACGCTGGCTTCTCTCCCAACGATTTCTATGACTTGGTGCGTTCAGTGGCTGGTGATGTTGTTGAACAGGTATAAAAGCATAACGCATTTATAGAGTCTTATTTAATTACTTTATTTCATTTGCAGATAAGCTTAGTGGATAAATTTAAGCACCCGAAAACTGGCAAATCCAGCGTGTGCTTCCGTATTGTCTATCGCCATATGGAACGCACTTTAACACAGGCTGAGGTAAATGAAATGCATAAGCAAATTGGGGATGCCAGTGTGGAGAGCTTTAATGTGCAAATTCGCTAGTCTTAGTTTAATAAAACAGTTGTTATAACCAAATAATAAGATTACGCTACATGTGATATATATTTTTAAAATTTTCGATAACTATTCTGACGATTGCAGTCTAAGAATTTTGCGGGTGAAATAGTATCGATACTTCCGCTATTTACTTGTTCACAAATATTTTGTGTGTACTTACGAAAAATGTATATGTATGTGTTACTACTCAAAAGTAACGAGTCACAGTTGTGAGACAGAAAAAACAACAACAAGCGTAGCGAGATCAACGTAGCGCTGATTAAATTGTGAATATGTCTTACTCTGAGGCAGAGACTGTGCTGTATAGCATTTTAGGATTAGTTATAATCGAAAATGCATTGGAAATATACATTTCGTTGCGTCAGGTATGTAAGCTGCCGGCCGGCATGCGGCCAGACACACATGCATGTCTGGGCGCGAGTGCATGTGCTTGTATTGGTGAAAATTTGTAAAATTTGCAATCGAAATTAATTTCACGCAATCAACTTTAGGTAAATGTGTACAAAAGTGCACTGTCTGTGCCAAAAGAGTTGACCAAGCATATGAATGATGAGACATTCCACAAGTCACGCAAATATGGGCTAGACCAAGAGACTTTTGGCATATTTAAGGCTGTGCTTATGGATGTTCTACTACTCTGTCTGGAGCTATATATAGGGCTGATTGCGCTACTCTGGCAAGCCTCAGTAGATGTTGTGGATCGTCTTAACTGGGACTCCAGCAATGAGATACTCGTCAGCTGCGTATTTGTACTGATATCGAATGCCTTGTCTACCTTCAAGTCAATGCCCTTCAAGATCTACAAGACTTTTGTTCTGGAGGAGAAACATGGATTCAATAAGCAAACAGCTGGCTTCTTTGCTTGGGATCAGGTTAAGGGCTTTGTGGTTATGCAGGTTGTAATGATACCCATTACCGCTGCTATAATATTTATAGTACAACGCGGTGGTGATAACTTCTTCATCTGGCTGTGGGTCTTCACTGGTATCATCTCCCTATTGCTGCTCACCATCTACCCCATATTTATTGCACCACTGTTTGACAAGTATACACCTTTGGAGCAGGGGCCATTGCGCAAGTCCATTGAAGATTTGGCAGCATCCCTCAATTTTCCGCTCACCAAATTATACGTGGTTGAGGGCTCCAAACGTTCGTCGCATAGCAACGCCTACTTCTATGGCCTATGGAATTCCAAGCGTATTGTGCTTTTCGATACTCTGCTGCTGAACAAAGGCAAGCCTGATGACTCTGAACTGTCTGCTGATGAGAAGGGCAAGGGCTGCACCAATGAGGAGGTCTTGGCCGTGCTGGGACACGAGCTGGGCCACTGGAAGCTGGGACATGTGACTAAGAATATTATTATAATGCAAGTTCATTTATTCCTGATGTTCCTGGTCTTTGGCTATCTATTCAAGTATGCACCTTTCTATGAGGCCATGGGCTTCCAACCAGGCACACGTCCCATTCTTGTGGGTCTGCTCATTGTGTTCACTTATGTAATGGCTCCTTATAATGCTCTTATTAACTTTGCTATGACCATACTGTCGCGTCGCTATGAATACCAAGCCGATGAGTTTGCTCACTCACTTGGCTTTGAAGAGCAATTGGGACGCGCACTGATTAAACTTAATCTTGACAATCTAGGCTTTCCTGTTTATGACTGGCTTTACTCCACTTGGAATCATTCACACCCAACTCTGCTGCAACGCTTGGCTCGCCTCAAGGAGCTGAGCGAGCCGAAGAAACAAAAGTAAATCAACATTGACCAAAGCATATAACCTTGTCACACTCTTTTTCAGATTTAGTTGTAGTCGTCAATAAAGCTAACAAAATTTTATTAAGTCAGACACACTAACCTAATTAAGACTTGGATTAATCTTTTAATACACTTTTTACTACTTTATACATATACTAAAGCTGATAAGAAGCTCATAAACAAAATAAATTATTTGTATATTGTGGATATAGTATGTATTTTCAATTATAAACAAACTGATCGTAGTAGCTATATGCTTATGTAAAATTATTGATACAATTGTTTGTTGTTTCACATACATACATACATGCATGTTTACATATGTATGTACATAATATATACACCGATTGTAAGGAGGAAGCTCTGAGCCATGGCATTCTATGACACATGGCCTAAGCTGGCACCATTAGTTGTGCTTATTATACTAATGGTAATCGTAGTGGTGGCACATTTATGGCAAATCGTATTGGCCAAACGCCAGGTGAGCTGCAAGCCATTTAAACTGTCGATTAACCAACTTAACTCTCGCTTTGTCTAGTAGCAACTGGTGTGTCTGGGTGCCACGATGGTGCCCGAGGAGCTGCGTGGCATTATACCGCCCGAGATATTCTATCGCGCACGCATCTATGAGCTGCACAAAATGGAGCTGCGCATGTGGAAATATTTTGTGGACATAATACTCACCTTGATAGAGCTGTTCTTTGGCTTCTATCCGTTTGTGTGGAATCTAGCGGTGCTTACACTGAAACCATTGAGTGGCGCCGAGATCTGGGTTAGCGTCATCTTTGTGTTTTACATGAGCATCTACATAACGGTGCGTTGTCTGCCCGTGCTGCTCTATGACAAGTGCATCCTGGAGGTGCGCTATGGCACCAGATCCAGTATGCCGACGTATTGCTATTGCCTGCTGGGCTTATTGGCTGTGGTGCTGGCCCAATTTCTGCTGGGGCCGCTAACTATGCTGGTGGTGCTGTCGGTGGAACTGCTTGGCTGGTGGTTCTTCATGTGGTACTACCTGGCCTGGGCGGTGCTGACCATACTCATGATCTTCTTGCTGCCCTACGTGTGCATACCCTGCGTGGGTGTGCAGCGCCGTTTGCAACCTGGACCACTGTACAATGAAGTTAAGGTTGTCTGCGATATGGTGGGCTTTCCTATGAAACGCGTCTTTATCATACGCACACGCACCACGCAGTATAGCAATGCCTATTTCTATGGCAGCTGCTGTCTCAAGCGCATTGTCATCTTCGATACGCTGCTGCTGAACAAGGGACTGAGTGCCAGCGAGCTGAAGCCCTTTGAAGTGGGCCGTGGCTTGACCAACATACAGGTGGCTGCTGTGGTGGCGCACGAGCTGGGACATTGGCGCAAGGGACACTTCTACAAGGCTACGTTCATCATGAAGATACATTTACTGCTGACCATGCTGATCTTTGGAGTGCTGTTCCATTGCAAGCAAATCTATGAGGCCATTGGCTTTGAGCCTGGCCTTTGTCCCATCGTTGTGGGTTTTATTATTGTCATGCGCATAGCTATGATACCCTATCTGACGCTGGCCAACTTTTTTATACTGTGGAATCTGCGACGCTTTGAATACTCTGCTGATCGCTTTGCGCATATGTTGGGCTATTCGCTGTCGCTGCGCTCAGCGCTGGTGAAGATCTATGCAGATCATATGAGTTTCCCTGTCTACGATACGTGCTATGCGCGCTGGAATCATACGCATCCGACCATCTTGCAGCGTTTGGAGTATCAGGAACGTCTGGATCAGAAGTAGGCAGCTTTTAAATTTAAAGTCACATTTTTTTTAGGCTGTCAGTGTAACAATTTTATACATTCATAAGGCTAAGCTTTTTGTTTATTTCGTAAAATTTATCAAGTTTGTGAAGCGCAATGTCTTTTGGACGCATTACCAAATTGAAAATCAATGTGGGCAAGACGTAAGTTGCAACTAATTTAAACACTTTAATGCTAAAATTAAACTTTTAACTTTGCAGCCAGACGCATATAACCTATGAGAAGGGCGCAACGCGCTTGTTTAGCAGCAATCCTTCGGGGTTTGTGTTTCGCAGTCCCAGCAGCAAGGACATTGAGCACAAACAGCTGTCTAAACAGTGTGCGGCGACCATATTCTTGCAACGTCACTTTGGCACTGGCGGCAGCATTCGGAAAACACCCAGTGTGCGCATGTTGTTGAGCGCCTTGGGTTTAGCGGAGTCAGTGTCGCAAACTGAATTGCAAATGGCAGAGGAGCAGCAGCAGCAGCAGCAGCTGCCAGCGAAATCTGAGCCCACTTGGTACAGTTGTAAACTGGAACTGTTGCCTGCGGTTGTCGCTCAGCATGCCCATAGCCTTGTTGTGCCAACGGGCAGACTCCTTTTATCGTGTTGTGGCTGGCATTTGCAAAATTGCAGCGAACGCCTGGCACAGACAAGCAACAACTGTGAGTTTAGTCTGCCCAATTGGTAAGTGCAGCTGGGCCAGCTAAAGCTTCAACTAAGCTCAACTTTCTGTATTCCAGCGAATGTTGGCGCATCAAAGAGACCATGGACAGCATAACGCAGCTGCTGGACGAATCTCTGGCTATGCAGGCACAGGGCGAGGCAGAGTCTAGGGAAATGCCTGAATTAAATGCCAATATGATGAGCTTAAATGCGCTGCTCAAGCAGCTCAATGAGCTCATGGAATTGCAAAATCAGCATCAAAATTCAGACTAAACTTTGTCTTATGTGTGGTTGTAATTGTTATTGTTGTCAATCAGTGTTAATTTATTAAAACAACGCACTTCGTAGCATATGTATATATATTTTAGTTTATTTTTGCTGACATTTAGTTAGTTATCATATATCATATATATTAAGTATATTAAGTATAAGTATAGTTAGAGTTAGTTGGAAATATGTAGTTAGGGTTGTCACTTTGTTAGCTTCACTAAGATATACTTGGCATTTATTGTTGTTAAAAGTTATGGCAAATATTAATGGTTTATTGTTTGCTTTGGCTATGGCGGCAACTTAAAATTTTTTTGTTGGAATGAAAACTAGTTAAGTTACAAAGGTTTTTATTTATAATAGAGATAGCACCTTGAGGAGTTTTAAACAATGTTTAAGCGACACTTGACCATTTGCTTAGTTAAGTAGCAATAAATTTGTATGTAGTTTTTTTTAGTAGTAGGCATAATTTCAACTAGTTAGGTTGCCAGACACAAGCAGAACTGATAAATTGCAGCAACGCGAGGCCGCAGGACATGCATTGAGTAGTTTTTGCTTTGGTTTACTGTTTTCTCTGCTTTCGCTTTTTTTTTTTATTACCTGGCGTGCTCGAGTGCCAATTGGCAGCTGTTCAAGTGCATTGAGTTTGGAGGCCGTTACTTATGCACTAGTATTGGTAACAAGTACATGTAGATACATGCTTTGGTGTTGGTGTTGGCTTGGTATGTGTGTCTAAAGTATCAATGGAATTAATACACGCATCAAAATAAATTTGTATTTTTTTGTTGTCATATTTTTTTATAATTTTTCACATTTATAATAATATAATAGTTAGCATAATTTATTATAATTTTATTTGATCATGGACACACACAATTATTAACAACAATTATCTAAAAAAAGATATTCACGCTACATACATTTATATATTAAATTTAATTAAAATTTGCCATAAATTTGTGGTTCATGTTTTCTCTTCTGTCGAGCTTGTCTGCACTTACGCTTAACTAAATTAATGCCATAATTAAATTAATATACACACATATATATATTTATAATTTAAATAAATGAGCCATATATGCACTCATAGCAAATAGAAAATATAAACTTTATGTTTGCTTTTACAATCAGACAAGTTATTTAAAATCGATGTACTGTACTCGGTTTTGTGTGGGTTTCTCTTTTCAACAATGTAAATTTTTATTTTTTGTATATACCATATATATTCTTAGTGTGTTTCTGGCTGGTTTCGTGTTGCATTTCAAAATAAGTAATTTTTGTTGTTACTGATTAATATTCATTTTAGGAAATAGACTTTCAAAAGCTTAACATGCATAAACATTTACTTTATTTAAAACACTCACTTGTAGTTATATTTATTTAATTAAGTAATACATTAATGTTTGTTCTTTTAAATGTTTTTTCTTCAGCATATGTATATGCGTTTCATACAATTTGTTTTGTTTTTTGTTTTGTTTCAGAGGTCCTGTCTGTCAAGCAGGTCTAAAATCCTCCAGCTGCAGCTTAAGCGCAGTTTCTTTAAAGTAATCAATTGCCTTCGATTTTGTGTTTACCCAAATTGGTAACAAAAATATATATATATATATATATGTATATATATGTATGTGTATGCTAACAAATATTTAAGCATTGGCATTTGTTGGACGCAGGCTGCTTACTGTTCCTCATCGGGTGAGATTTTGGCCAGTGTTAACAGTATCATGGTCAACTCCTTGCGTGAGATCTTGCCATGCTTATCGTGACCTACACCACGCATGATTGTCTCCTCAAATGCAGCCAGATCCTGTGCATCATAGTCGTCCTGTGAACGAGACAGTGAGAGCTTAAGCAACAAGCTTGCTTAGCGTTGCTCTAACTTACCTTCTTGACCAGCTCGAGCAGGTCCTTAAGAAAACCCTTCAACTCCTCATTCTCAATAGTGCCGCTGTTGTCCTGTTAAAGCAATTGATAGATCAAACTAAAGCTATAAATATTTTTAGTTAAAATACTTACACGATCATACAGCGAGAAAACTTTTTCAATGTCATCCTTGGTTAGCTTTGTGGCGCCCTAATGCAATAAAAATGTATATAAAAGTTAATATTGTTGCAGCTGATATGCAAATGCGTTTTCCATCAGAATTTTAAATATAGACACGTTTTAGCCTGCACTTAACAGCTGTAATCGGTTGTAAATGTTTCAAAACTACGTATATGTGTTTCTGTGTGTGCAAATGTGTTTGTATTTTTGTTTATTTTTTTTTTAACTACAGTTGCAAGTCACAAACTTCGGTTTGTGTACAATTTTATGGAAATTTAAACCACACACAGATACATGCATGCATGCCAAAAACATGTTCGTATACAGACATTTGACGTAGACTGTGCGCGCTGCATGCAAATCAATTTTAATTTACATATGTGTTTGCTCTTCATTTTTATTTAATGGCTGTCATCTGCTTGTTTGCTCAATAAACATTACAGTCAATTTGTGCGCAATTATTTGCACAATCATAAAAAATATACATATGGTATAATATATAAAGTCAACCGCAGGGCAGTTACCGGCCGACAAACAAACAAACATTTATGTTCAAGCTGATTGTTGCCAGAGCATATTACAACGTATGACTTAATTAACTCATGTTAAGTCTTTCCCTTAACAGCCTGTCTCTGTCGCTGCCTGTCTCACTCTATCATGTGTCTCACACACACACACACACACACACACACATACAGCACATACAGTCGGCAAGCATTTTGGCAATTTGGTTTAGTAGCAGGGCCTGGTAGCTTTTGTAATTAATATGCATTAAGGTGAAATTGCGAATTCTCTTTGCTACGAACTTTAATGTAGCATACATTTCAGCGCACGCAGCTATTATTTATGCTGTGTGTGCGTTGAGCGTGTTGTATTGTTAAAGCGCTAGTTAAATTTATTGATTTCGATGCCACACACACACATACATACATTGCTTTATATATATAGTAAGTAATGCTCTGCACTTTGTTTTGGCAGCTTGCGGTTATGCAAGCTAATACGCAGCAGCTCTCAGTTGTAGCAAAAGCAATCAGCAGTGCTGCAAATATATAGCAGGTGCTTCCTACTGCAAAGCCAAATAGCATTGGCTTAAAATTTTGCCAGCTAACAATTTGTTTTATATATGTTATCCTCCCAAAGGGCTGATAACATTTATTTTATTTAACTTGCCGTAAGCGGCTTTAGAGCAAGCTAAATGTATTTTTTTCTAGGCAATGTTTAGCGATTTTCGACAGGATTAGAAATCCATTAAGCGTAGTGCATTGTTTTGCCGCGTGTCTGGTGGAAACTTTCATACAGTGGGTGTTTGTTAGGCAAAAGTTTTCAACTTGAAACTGTTTCGTAATTAGAATTGTCAATTTGCTTGGCTTTGCGAGACGAGACAATAATTGAGAATGTGTGGAAAGTTCATTTGAATTGCTTCTAATTTGCAAAGTTCCACTGTGCTGTTAAGCTCGGCAGACAGATATGGGGATATTGTCTGTCGCATTGGTTTATGGCGCCTAAAAGCAAGCTTTACATTTTGTCAACAGCTCTCGCATTTGCTCGCTGACAAATTGCGCACTTAAGCCGGCCGTGCCTGATGCGGCACGTTCGCACATTTCCATAATATTAAAATGAAGTAATTATTTTATACTTCAACACTTTTCCAAACCCCATTCGTTCGTTCGGGCGGATGTCTGAGGCAGCCATTAAGCATATGGGCAATGGTCCCAAGTTCCTAAACACACACATAACCGCACACACACACACACACATACGCACAGACATGCTTGTGTAAATTATGCAAAAGGTTGCCTGGTATCTGAACCATCATTAGGTTTAAGCTGCGCACGTACATGCACTTATCACCCATCTTTAACTATATATAAATACATGTATGCTATATATATATAGTTCGGATGTGTATGTATGTATGTGTGTGTGTGTATAATTAGAGCCGCGCTCTTAGTTTATTATAGTTCAACTCAACCGTTTGCCGACTGTAACATGAATTTCTGAAGAGTTTGGTTAACAAACTCGTGCCCACATCTAACAACGTCATTCTATAAAAATTCCAAGTGGTTATTGCTGCCACAAGTTGGCAATTATTGGAAAAAGTTGTATAGAAAAAACAAAAGCGCTTGGAAAAGTTTGAAATTAAATTTGAAAGCCAGCGCGCAATTTATTTATAGCTCGCAATGAAAAATGTGTTTTGTTGCCAATTGGCTTATTTAAAAGTTTGTTTGAAACATGCATTGCAAATAGAAGTTTTTAATTTACATTAAGCTAAGTCAAATATACGAGAGCATGCACTAGAGCTACCAACAGTATACTAACTAATAGCAAAGATATATTAGCTATATTTAGTTATAATTTAATATCTTGTAGCGCATGCTTTTGAATTAAATTTTAATTATATATAGCAAGAGTATTATATTTTCGGCTTACCGAAACTTGTTAGTTAGTTTTTATATTTCTGCATTGTATTTGTATTTGTTTAACATTGTGTAACATTTATTTATTTATTTACTTTTTTTGCTTTTCACACACATTGTTAGTTTGTTTAATACTTACATCAATGCCCTCCTGGTTTTCATTTAAATAGTATTTGCAAGTGTATTTGTTGTTATTATTGTTGTAGTTGTTGTTGTTGTATTTGGTTTTGTTGGCAGTGCAGTTGTTGTCATAAATTTTATATACAGCATTGGTTTTGATTTGAATTTTTAAGTTTTTGCAGCAATATTTAAAGTCGAGTTTTTTTAATTGCATTTGGTTTATTAATTTTTTTTAGTTAAACAGTGTTTAAAAAACGTTTGTGGCAGCCAAAAAAAATTATATCACGTGCAGATATTTTGTTGTTGTTGTATTATTTATTTGAATAGTTACGATTTTTATTTGAAATGAAATAAAATGTACAGTGTTGATTGTTGTTGTTATTGTAGTTCACAGTTGAAAAAAGATATATATGCATATAGTTTTATATATAAAGAGATATAGTTGTAGTTTAGGTAGTTGCAGTTTGGTTAGAGGCATATAATTAGTTGTGGATAGGCGAGGGGAATATGAAAAAAATAGAAAGTCAGAAAAGTTGTAAATAATTATAAATTAAAATGCACTGTGTCTTATTACTTATGAAGTTATTAGCAATAGTTTTTTAAATTGTTGTAATTGTTGTTGTTGTTATTAGTAAGCTAAGCTTTTGGCTAAAATGCAGCAAACTTATAAGCTAAAATTATTATTACTTCTAGTTATACATAAGCTAATTCATAGGCAAGAACAAAGTTAGATTTATGCGCGTCTAATAAATTTTCGGCAGCATTGCTTGTTGGCTAAATAAACTAATTTATTTGCATTAAAATGGTGCTAAAAGTAAATTTCAGTTGTAAGAGAACTCAAGTAAAAAGTTATAAACAAATGAAAATGGAAAACTGTCTGTGCTAGCCCAAAACGACCATAAGCAATGTTTTCAAGCTAAAAGCCCGTCGGCAGTTAAATGCACTGCTCGCACTCCCAGCGTAAAAATAAAATATATGTATGCATGTTTATGCCCTAGAGTGGGTTTTATAGTGCAGTCTAAGCTGGCCAAAAGTTAAATGTAGCCAGTACACAATTCAAGGTTTCGCTTTTTCGTATACAACTGCAACTTTAGCTGCATTATGCTTTTGCTAGCCAATGCGACACATGCGGCGTATACGTGATGTGCATTAGCATAAACCGTTATGGCTGTTGGCACTTTGCCAAACGGCACGTCTTTAGCTTGGCCCACCACACACACACACAAACACTCACTAGGCAACTACAAATTTGTTTCTGCTGCTATGTTTAAGCTTTGACTGTGTGGCATGCCACATTATCTTTGATTTTTGTTAGCTAAAGTTAGAAACCAAGTGACTGTAAGCTGTAGAAATATATAGAAAGTTTTAGCTATCTCAAATGATTTGAGCCTTAGGCTGAAATGTAAAATGCTTAATGCACTTTTACGATTTAACGCTTTGGGATTATCCCTTGTTTGTTTGCTTTAACTTTTGCGTTTGCAACAAGCAACGCAGTTTAGCGTGACTATTGATTCAGTTAAATACTGTTGTTTAAAATTGGCTTTAATGCATTTTTTTAATTACAGCGTGAGCATTAAAAGTTTAAGCTGTCGTCAAATATTTTATTTTGGTAGCGCAGTGTAGTTGATGCTGTGGCAATTACCTGGCGGCTGGCGCACATAATAATAAGTCATAAGTTGTTCATATTTTGTTGTTGGCTGCTTTTTATTTGCACTTTTATTGCTTTACAAAGTTTACCTGTCTACATAAATGCGTATTATGCGACGGCGGCAAATGGGCTGGAAATGCCAATTTTATGGCAGCTTAAGCTCAGTTGCGCCAGCAATTTTTTATTACTTGCCTCTGTGTGGCGTTAATAAGCATTGCAACAAAGTGCAGTGTGCGTGTGTGTGTGTGTGCGCTTAGCTTATCAGCTGTTAGCCATGGTCACAGTTATGACTTTAACGACTGATGCTTACGGCCGGATGCAGCAAATTATAACTGTAAACAATAAAGAGTAAAAAATTGTTGCTGTGTCTGTGGGGCAGTGAAGTGAAGTGAGTGCCAGTTACATTGGCTACATTGTACATGCTTTGGGCATAGTGTGGGCGTGGCATGACGCGAGCGTTCTCGCCCAATACCAACGAACGACAGCGAAAAAAGTCAAATAAAATGTCGCATGTGTGCGGCGAGGCGTAACACGCTGGCAAATAGTTTACATGTCCTCTGCCACTCAACTGCAAATGTGTGGCGGAGGTTTCAAATGTGTGGTTGAGCGCACACATGACGCATTGCACATTGGTCGCATTGCTACTACGTCAACTGTCGCTCCAGCTGTCTATCTAACTCTCTGTCTGTCTGGCTGTCTGTTGAGTGTGCCTAATAATATGCAACATATACATCAGCAGCCCAAACTAACAGGCGTGTTTAATGAAAATTGCGCATACGCCATGTGTTTCAGCTGCTGCTTGACTTGAACACTTTTCAATCGCACACACACACACACACACTGAGAGTTTGAGTTTATGCTAGCGCCAAACAAATTCACAATTTGAGACATGTGTGCGACTGAAGCACGTACATTTTGTTGGAAATAACAATAAGCTTTCCCAACTGTGCACCACTCGCTTCGCACTGTTTGCCTGCTGTGCTGTTTGCTCAATGTGTCGCCGGCAGTTGATTACCAAAGCAAAACAACATACGTAACGTACGTAAAAGCTTGGCAAATGTAGCATTTGTAGCCTGGTCATGATTGGGTTGCCAAACATCGTTGTAGCAACTGCTTGAAGTGCTCCTCGTACTTTCTGTAACTGTAACATAAAAAGAAAGATTTTGTAGTCCTTGCCACATAGACACAGACACAGCTCGCCCACGCGCCTTGCTTGGTTGGTTGGTAATTGAGACTCTGTGTTTGCAATCAGCAGGAACGGGTTTGGTTTTCCTAGCCTATTGTCAGTTGAACAAGCTGCTTGGGCATTAAATTGTCATATTTGTGGTTGCTGCAAACTGCAAACATTAATTATTTTTGCAATTATTTTGGCGCAAGAAGTTTGCTATAATTACTTGCCACAACTTGCTGCCTGACAGGAATTTTTTTTGTTAAGTATGAGTTAATTGAATTTCAAACTATTTCGTAGCAAGAACATTGAACAAGTTAAAGAAGTGAACGCTTTTTAATGCAATTCTTGGACTGTTTATAAACTGACGCTTTGTATTATTTGCTTTGCTGACTGCGTCTGGAGACCAAACTACATTAGCTTACTTGAAGGCAACCACACTCGGCGCTGCTGAGAGAGCAACAAACAGGCGAACAATAAGTTGAAGCATTGCTGTGACTATGACCATGTCAAACTTATGACCAAGTTGGCTTTTGTTAAGCTATATATGGTATATGTGTGGGAGTGTTATTACTTTCCAGTCAGTCGGTTGCATGAGTCGACAACAATGGCTTAGGCAGCCCAAGTTGCGCTCCATTTAACCTCAATGTGGATGTGGAGCTGTTGCTGCTGCTCTTTTCGGGCAGCGTCAACTGTTTAATATTAAATGTCAAATATACGAGTTGGCATCAGCCGCTCCCTTGGGTATTTTGACGCGCAACACCTGCTGCTGTCTAATTAAAAGTGAAAAGTTTTTCAGCTCGTTGCTGTTCCTGTTGTTGTTGTTGTTGTTTATGCCGTGTAAAATAAGTTATAAAAGCGGTTTGTCTAGGCTTAGAGGCCTGTGGGCTAAGCAAACTTTATGGCAGCAACGCCTGTTTAGCTCAAATTGAAATTGATTTGGGCAGCGCCCCACTTCACACAGCAAGCAGTTGCAGCTGACACGCATACGCCGCGTAAGCCGCGTGCAAACTTCTATCATTTTATTTTGCTGTGCATTGCAGTTCTTGAGATTTGTGCGCTTCGCTGGTTTTTATTTTACGATTGTGACGCAACAGCACAAAGAAATAGCAAAACAGGAAAAAGAAAATTGGCCACGTGGCTCTACGCATTGAGGCAAACACAGACATAACGGTGAGTTTGTAAATAAAACAATAACAATGAAATAATAAAAACAAATTGAAATTCATACTAAATGCAATGCAATAGCTAAGAGACTAAAGACTAAGGCAATTCCTATGCAAGTGCTTCAAGGTGTATAAGGCTGGCTTACGTATTCTTTTTTTTTTGTTTTAAATAATTTGATGTAATATAAATTGTAGTACGCTGTACTTAGGCTCAAGTTAACTTCCTGCGTAAATAACAAGTGTACAGAAGCGAGAGGCCTTCAGGTACTTACCTTGAATACCTGACGGCACAGGAAATTCTCTTTAACCGGAAGAAGTCTGCAATGAAATATATAGCAATGACCGCATTTAGTTTTATGCTTTAAGTTGCGTCTCATTGTTGCAACTCACTTGGCCATTTCCGATAGCTGCAAACGACCATCCTTATTGGCATCGAAGACTTGTAGCTATAAAGAGAGAGAGAGGGGGGGAGGGACACAGCGTGGGAGAGTTAGGTAAGTTAAATGACTAAAGTTTTTTATGTGCTCAATTAATTCAGCGTAAGCTTGTTATGAGTTCGAGTTATAAAGCAAACTGCGTAAGTATTGATTTAAATCAAACGTAAAGCAGAGCTCATACTGCTTACACTGTAAGAAAAAAGTATCAAATAACAGGCATAAAATATAACTTTTGATTTCAAGCTTAGAGTTGCTTAATTGACTGCTTAGCTTAGCTATTTGAATTTAATATATCAATTGCTTAATGTTATCGATAGCTGATTTAGAATAGTCTGGGCACACTGAATAAAAGTTTGCTAAGTAGTCGTTGAAACCAGCAATTAAAGCTAAGCTCATAAATATTTAAAGCTTAACATATATATTGTATAAAATTCAGCAATTAAAATTATAAGCTATCTACAACTTTTTCATAACTTTTACAAAGCAAACCGCTCTTAGCTCGATATCAAGTGCGCTGGCAATTGTAGTGAGTCATAAATTACAAGTTCTGCCCGCAAAGTTAAATTATTATGCGTTTAGCTTAATACGCGCGCATTATCGAGGTAACTGCAACTAGCCGACACTAGCACAAATTACTTGCGATGTGAACTTCATTAAAAACTTTTTAATTAACAACGCTTTGACGGCACATAAATTGCCGTACTATATACACACATATATATTGCGCTCTTATATTTCCGAAGGGGTGCTGCTAAACTAATTGCAATATTTTACGGTTGACAGCGCAGCAAAATGCTGTCAAACAGCGTTGACATTGATTGTAGCAGCTGTTGTTGTCGTTGTTGTTGTTATCTGCTTGTAAATATCAAGTATACGTACCATAGTGTCTGTGTATTCAATAAGCTTATCCTCGGACACATCATTGATCTTTTTTGCCTCCTTGAGCAAGTCGCGCAAGAAATTCTTTAGCTCATCCGCCTCAATGTAACCAGAGTTATCAGTGTCGTATTCACGCCAGATCTAACAAAAAAAAAATGTTGTTTGTATATAGAAGGTGCAAAGTTCAATTAGTCATCAAAAGCGTTTACTGTGGCCTGGACCCTTTTTGACTGCTGTTGCTTAATGCTCGGCTGGTCAGCACTTACCTTCATGAATTCAACGCTTGATTCCAAGGGATTATCGAAGCGGAAAAGCAAAAGGAAATTCTCCTCCATGGGCAAAAGTTGAGCGAGCTGTGTGAATAGACATTTTTGGTAGAATGAATGAAAAAAAAAAACGTAGATTAATAAAAATGCACTAAACGTTAGCAGTGTATGAACTTTAAGCCAGTGTTAGTCCAAGAAAATTAAAAAAAAAACTGAGCTGAAAACTGCAAAAACTCTGGCCAAAACTTGCTGCCCGTTGCAGGATTTAACACGAAAAAAGTTTTGGCCGGCGCATAATTCAAATGTCTGCTTGAATTCCGTTCATGTCGAACTAAAAATAAGCCAACTTGCTGAGATTTAATGTGATTAAAATTCTTGTGCAACAAAGTTGTGTAGCACTTTAACTAATTAGTCGTATATTTAAATATAGAACAAGCGTCGTGGTTGTCTAAAAACTTGCATTGAAGTTTTGTCAGTGAAAAAGGTTGCACAGGTAGCAAAATTTCAAATGCCAGCTGACACTTTTTGCCTTGTGCAAATTATGAATGATATGGGTTGAAGCTAAAAGCTTTTTGTAGTTTAAAACAGCTAATGCGAGTGTGTGTGTGTATGTGTGGGTGTTGGGCTACAATAAACTGGGCTGTGCCTTTAACTCATTTATCATTTGGCGCAAGCCTTCAATACTTGAGCCTCAATTAAAAACTCATTTGGCAGCAGCTTCTGTCGCGAACTTGGCCCAAAGCACACACACACACACAAACATAAACACAGCATCATTTAAAAAGCAATTTGCCAGCAAACTAAATTGTCATTGAGCCATAGTGACATTGCGCATACGGCACGTGCGCCATGCAATTGTACAAACCTCGCGTATATCGATTTTGCCATCCTGATTATCATCATAGGCTTCCATGAAGCAAGACTTCAGCTCCTCCAGCATGGTGTCAGTAACAGCCTAGCAGAGTATGCAATGTTAATAGACGTTGTAGACGCTGCAACTGCCACTTACCTCTGGGCTAATGTCCGTAGCATTGGCACTGGATACAAACTCACGCAAGAAGCCATCCAGCTCGGTGCCCTCAATGTAACCATTGCCTGCGTAGCAGCAAACAAAGCTTAAAGTGTGACAAAAATCAGTGCTCATGTTAAATCTTTTGCTTACCATCTTTGTCATAGTGCTCCCACACATCCATAAACTGATTGGCTGACAATTTTTTCAACTCGCGTGATTCAGGATCACGATATTGGCGCATGAAATTGTGTGCCTTTTCGATTTGCACACGCTTGGCGGCGGCAGCTGCAGCAGAATCCATTTCTCTGACGTTTGTTTTGTTTTCCTTTTTTATGCGCTGTATGTCGAGCTTGTGTGTGTTTTATGGGGCTCTTAACTGCGAAGACAGACACAAAAAATGTGTTTTGTGCGCTTGGTTAGAAAATTGAATGAAAACTACTCAACAAATTGTTTAAATTTAGTGCGTGCAGCAGGCATTTTTCAATTAGTTTAGCTGCATATGGCAAAGGCGTTGAGTTAAAAATGTGAAATTAAATAAATTAGTTTTGCCCAGCAAAGTTCATTATTGGCTTAGTGGCGGGTAGTGGCTGGACGCCTGCCTGCCTGTGGGTGAGCTTGAAATTAATAGCACACTGTGTGTGCACAGTGGGGCGCCTTGCACGCAGCCCAAGGACTCTGACAGCAGGAGCTGCAGGCAACAGAGCATATTAAAAAAAAGCAGAGCAGAGCAACAGAGCTAACAGGATTAGAGCAAACACGCAACAAAGTTGCGTTGTGTAAAGCCGCAAAAAAGCTACGTTACGTATACGCAGTGTACGCGCCAGCAGTTTTAATTGCATAGTAGAGCACGAAGCACAGCACTTGAATTGAACTGCACGCAGCTCACAACAATTGCCCCCGCCCACGCTATGACATTATAAATTGCTACACAAAGTAACATAACAAGCATAAATTAATGCATTTGTTGCTCTTGTTGTGCATAGAGGAAAAACTAGCGCTGCACGTCTCTTGACAGTTCGTTGCGGTTGTGGCGACTCCTGCGGCGTCGAGCACAAACCCTTTGCCTGGACTCGACTGCTAAATGAATTTGAAGTGAGCGCAACTTGTTGCCTTTGCTTTTGTTGCTGCACCTTTCACTCTGCGTTTAACCATATTCTTATTTAATTTGTTTTGTCGCAAACACACTTGGAACTACCTATTGTGCAAAGTCGTAGAAGTCTGGACTCTTGCCAACTCATATCGTTTGCCATTCTAGGTCAAGCTCATTAGACGTACGACAGTTCTGCTTACTTACATTACTGGCGCGCCGTTTGCCATGTGCTGTAACAGCAAAAGCCGCACAAAGCAAATACCAAGCATGACCCTAGCCCGCAGCATTGGCATGCGATGCTGTAACTTACATATACATATATATACATATTTATTCAGCTGAATATGTGAAAACATTTCATTGTGCACTAGGCGTGCGTCGCATGCCAAGCAAGTTTGAAAGACAAATGCCTTTGGCAAACTATTACTCTGGCAACGGCCACCCATTCGGGCTGGCCAACATTGCAGCAGCACAAAGTTCAATTTAAAATTGACAGTCATTGCAGTAAATCTAGATAAAAATTAGCCAGCAGTCAAATTAAATTCTACAACTTGGCCAATAAAATTGTAATTCAATGTTGGCTTGTATTCGTTTGAAGTTAGCAAATGTTTTGCATTGCATAATATGCCAAAAATTAGCAGCTACATAAATAAGCAGCTAAAATTAAGTATACGCCCCGACAAACATAATTTGTATTTTTCTGCGCCATAACACAATTGTTTTTACATTTGTTTTGCAGCTTTGTGGCGCGTCACGCATTTATATATATTTTTTTTTTTAGCTGTCAGCAGCTATCAAACAACGGAAACGGAAATAATGAAACAAAAATAAACTCGATTTTGAGCATAGCATAGTTGCAGGCATGACCACGTTGTGACGACGCTAATGGACGACTCGCACGAAAACAGTAAATCATAAAAAATTTAACATTAAATAGTTGTCGCCTTTGCGAATTGCATAAGTCAAGCTCACAGTTTTGTTGTACACCCTGCGCAGCTGTGGCGCGTGCTAAAGTGCCAGTTTGACGGAAACCAGCAGCAACAATGACAGCCACAGTGGCAGCGACGGCGGCGGCGGCGGCAACACGCACAACACTCTGGCTTGAGCTATAGTTGGCGCACAAGTTCAGCTTCGTCTGGCATTGAGTACAAGTGGCATAGAATGGCATGACGGCCACCTGTCTTCTGGCTATAAGTGCATTAAGCTGCTAGTTCACATTTAATTTAAGTGTTTGTTTCCAGCGCTTGCTGCCGCAAATTGCGGAAATTTGTCGACATGCTCGCTGCTGTTGCTTCACTTTCTGCCTGCGTTTCTATTTATAGGCGACTTTTACAACGTCTGCATAATACATTAGAGGGCTTAACCATTTCATCGCCCGTTGTCTGCATTCTATATTTAACTTTAATTACGACTAACAACGACAGCGGGCAAGGGCTTGAGCAAAAAACAAAAACTGTCTGTCCTTTTGCCGAGTTACATTTATTGATGTTGTTGTTGTTGCTTATTGTTTGGCCTTGCGATTGGTTTTTAACAAGTTTATTGATTTTCGTTGCAGGTAAGCAGCAATAATATTTTTGTGCTTTTGATTTATGTTAGTTACTTGTAAAAGTTGCCTATAAATTTCAAATGCAGCAAGTTACGCGTTGCAAGTGTTGATCGATAGTCGGCGGCGGTCGGTCGATAGCAAGCCAAGCTTGTACTTTTGAAATGAAAACGTTAACAATATTAAAATAATGCTGCATTGAGTACAAAGCATTGCCATATCATTTTTGTTATTTATTTATTTATAACAATAAAAGTCATAATCTGTTACTGCCTACCGCATAAATATGTTGTTAGACTTTGCTTAATCATACTAAATGACACTGACTAACATATGACCACGAATTTATATACATTTTTATGTTTTACAGCCTTTGCCTACGCAAGACGCAACATTTGGCCCAAAGCAGCTGCTAAAAGTCGAGCACAGCTTTTTAGGGGAGATTTTTACAGGCGGCCATATACGAAACGCAGACAACTGGCGCATAAAAACTTTTGTAGCCTTCTGCGCTGCAATGTGTCAGCTAAAGTCATATTCATAAATAATATACATGCAGTGTATATATGTATATATATGTGTGTTAGTATAAAGACAGACAGTGCGCATACACGTACATTTAGACAATGTCAGTGTTTGATATTATTTATGCAAGTGCAGGCGGAAATAGAAACTAAGATATATTCACACACACACACACACACACACACACACACAAGTGCACTGACAAGCTTGTACAATTTAACACATTGACTGACTGGCTGACTGACTGACTCACTGAGTTTTATGCCTGCTGCTTAGCCAGCGCATTAAGTTTGCTTTTGCTATACAAAAGCTTCAGAGGATTGACTGTGTATCTAATGAATACAAAGTCTTGTAGACTTGAATTAAATATGTAATATGCTAAGTAGAGTGAGTGCTGCTATTTAATTGCACTCCCTTTGTTAGTGTAGTGTAATCTGCAGGTTTATTTACGTGCCTCTGCAACACTTTTGCTTTTGTGTGCTGGAATTTGAATGCGTTTGCCGCACTTTCATTACAACGCCTGCCGCCACGCAAATCATACAAAGAAAACGCAAAAGTTCTAAAATGAGTGTAATGCTAAGGCTCTAAGGCTGTCAAGGGCGCTGCTGCCACTTGACAGTGAATGCAAGCGAGCATAATAAAGTTAGCCTTGGCCAAACAACAGCACACGGGCAACAGTTGCGACTTGACATTGACATTTACAACAACAACAAAAATAATGTCAAAAAGAAAGGGTTATACACAGTAAAACATTTTTATATCACAAACAAATTTGTCTGGCCTAAATCAGCTGTCCAATGGTTTGTAAATTGCGCTGACTAACACATAAAAAAGGCAAATGGACGTAACCCGACATTGATTTGCATGAGAAATATCTGTGTAAACGATCAATCTGCTGCTCAAACAAGGCGTGGGCCCATAAAAAAAAAGGGTTTGCAATTCCCGTGCACTAACGAGAGCCGAACGTGTGTCATATAATTTATAGCCAAAAGTCAGGCTGACTCAGATGATTTATCAAAAACACTTTGACATCTTCAACAATTTTATTTATAGCTTACAAAATTAAGGTAGGCGGCCATAAAAAATTTGCAGTTAAAATAAACAAATGCCAAAATACATTCAAATCCAATTAGTTGACAAATTGCATTAAGCTGTGCACAGCTACAGCTGCAAATTTATAAACATTCGACTAGCAAGCGTTTTAGGCAATTAGCACATTATTTTATGTTTATTTATACACATGGCTGTGCAATAATTTCAATATTGAAATGTGCATAAATTTCAATTAAGCGAAAGTTTGCACTAAATTTATGTGCACTTGAATCGCATAAATCAGGCAATAAGACACAGCAAGTGTTAAACACATGATCTGGCTATATATAGTCTAATACCAAAGCTAATATAAACTTCAATATTTATTTTCTCTTTGGCCTTTAGCAGCAGCCACACACACAAGTGTTTGCAGCCAAAGTATTTGTAAATTGTGTAAAAATTGTAAACAAAGTATGGACAGTTGTACTTATAATTTTAATGAGCTCTAATTTTTAATGTTAAAAGAATTTGCTTGTCTTACAGCGCGTATACTTAATTATAAAGCAGCTACCCTTTGCTTATTATGGAGCATTATAACAGCAAGAAGTTGGACTATTAATGTTGCCAATTAAGCACACAGTGTGCCATGCACTTTGTGCTAAAGTGTATATCATAGCTGAGTGCTAGTGGGCACGAATTGGGCAAGTTGGTTGCCAACTGCAACACTGATAATATCCAATAATAGACTATTTATAGAGCAAAGAAATCTCAGCACTCGCACTTACACTGGCTGTCAGAGCAAAGGCGTCTGCTTCGTTTGCACTTGTGAATGAAAAACTTAACGCGTCGGCTGCTCAATTATTTTTACGCAGAAAGCCACTGACAAGTGAAAGAAAACATGCAGAAATTTATTATTGTAATATGTTGGATTGCACAGCAAAGAGTACACGTGGCCAAAGAGAGGTCAGTGGATTGCTTGCTATATTTTTAGCCAGCGCTCACATCATGTCAAAGGAATGTTTCCTAGTCAGTGCATGCCAAGGGGCCAACTTGGGCTCAATAGATAATTTAAAGCAAGCTTTATTAATATTCCAATTTCAGGCTTCAGTGCATGTCTGCAGCTAAATCGGATTTACGTTTAATCGCAACACAACATGCAGTCTATAACAATAGCCTTTAGCCTTTCTGTGACATTGTGCATTGCGTATACGCAGCATTGACGTTAAAACGTTTAAGCCAACTCACTGGCGCTCACTAATTAGTAGCTGCCCGTAGCGCACATTTCTCTGTGCCGTGTTCTTTTTTATTCAGCAATTTTAAATTTAATTAAAACGACTGCAGTGTGGCAAATGGAACGAAAATACAAAATGCGTTGCAATCGCGCGAAATTGGCATAAAACTAATTAGAGTTTTGCGGCTGAGGCTCAAAACAACAAGCGTCTGTGGTTTAATTAAATATTCTTTTTTTTTTTTGAAGCGTGTATATTGCCTTGCAGCTAAAAAGAATGTGTTTTATTTTATAGACGCTGCTGTCAGCGTTAGATTTTCATTCATTTTCTCACACTTTGCGCGCTAACTGTTGAGTCAAGTACATAAAATGTACAGTTTGTATATGTTTTTACTTTATGGCAACAGACAGACAAGCCAGGCCAGATGACACAAGTTCAATTAAGCATGAAAAGAGCGCTGAGCATGACTGGCTGAGCAGGAGGCAGAGGCACAAGGATACCCTTTTCAAGTCGACAAAGTGAAAAGTCATTGAGCACTAATGCTGAGTTGGGTTCAATTTAGTTTTGAGCACATAATATATTCATAAAAACATTTGCAAATGATATATCATGCGCAACACTTGAAAAAGAAAAACACTTTGTTATTAACAAATGTATAGATGTGTGTGTGAGCTTACACTTACATATGCATAGCATTAACGCATATAAAATTCATACAGAAAAAAAAGTTTGCCTCTTGCATAAAGCATAATTTACGGCAAAAGCTGTAAAGGGCTTAAAGTTTTTGCCTTTACCTTTGTAAAAAATATGGCAGCTTTGAAGGGCTTTAACTTTTAGTGGCATAGCTGCTACAAAAATTAATTAAGTGTATGCTTTATTGTTTAATATGCTGCGTAGCTCAGCATATTATCTTTATATATATTAAAGTTTGTTGTTTGCTGGATGCTGTGACGCTGCTTTTTGCTTTATTTTATTTTTATAATTCAAGCTGAGCTCGCGGCTTTTGTCAATTTGCAAATGGAAATGTCAGTCATTCATTTTGCAAGTGTCACAATTGTTGGACACGTAGCTATACAAACGTGCCAAGGACACATCAGCAACAGTCAGCAGTCATCGTTGCTATTGATAGAAATGCAAACGTCATAAAATATTCTGCGTACAATAATTATTTGCTTGGCCAATTAACAACGATTGCCAATTTCGTAGTATCGTCTAACTAAACAAATAACAAAAGTGTTGTAAACAAAGCGCTTAAGTCAAAATTTCTTTTTTTTTGGCTAAATCAATGAACCGTAAACGTAGCCAGCCCACCCACAATTGCTGCGTCATTTTCATTTTTAATGCTTAGCAGCTGTTGGTCAAGGCAGGAAAAATCTGGCGCACAAAAGTCGCTTTGCCTTATTTGTATAAAATAAAATTTGTTTTTATAACATTTTAATATTATTTACGCATCGACGCTTTGCATAAGGAGTTTCATTTTAATTGTTTTCTTTTTGCCATCAAAATTGGCACATTAAACGGCTATATTAACGGCTAACACTACCAACTGAGCGGGCTTTGGCTTGATAAATTGACCGACTAATGCCTCCTCCTCCTGCTACATAAAAAGTTGCGACAAACGCAAATGCTGTAAATATTTACATAGCATTTACTTTTTATGCCCCAAACACAGTGTGCGCTGGCTTTTGTATAAATAATAATCAAGTAGCTATAACAATAATAATAAATAATAACGGTCTGGCCAACATAATTAAGAAGCAGGTTCGTCTAGGCGTACAAGCCGCACAATGTGGTATGTGTGAAAAGATTTCATAGCTGCCGCCAAAGCGTAAAGTGTGTGTGGAATGTTGTTGACTTTAATATATTCTGTATATTCGTATACGGCTAGCATATGCCACTTATCAAGTTAATCTAGAAATGCCCCTTTTAACGCTTTTTAAGCTGCTGCTTAGTTATTTATTATTTCGACTTGATTTACTAAGCTGCTGTTCGATAACATTAAGCTATACATATTTCCTTTTAAATTAGTTTCCAAGTATAGCGCGTATTTTTTATAGGGTATATGTAGTCATAAAATTTATGCTGATTGTTCTGCTGCTGTTGCCCTAGACCAAATATTTGACTATGCTTGAGGCAATTGTGCCACACTTTGGTCTGAACTTTTTTTTGGTTATCTTGTAATTAGAATAATTATTAGTGCTTGGCGTGAAAGGGACCTAATGGCACGTTCAGCTTTTTAGCCCTCCCTCCCGCTCTGGGCAAATATTGTGCTTGACATTGTGTAAAGATAATTTTTGGAAAATGCCAGCAGTAAATATAAGTTATATTATGTGCGTGTGTGTAGGTCCTGCCAAATTGCCAGCAATTGAAGAGCAGCGCAAGCACTTGAAACTACTTTGAGGGTTCGTAATTTTTGGTTAGCATAATGAAGTTTTATTATGCCATAGGCGCCAATTAGTTGAGTTGTGCTATTCAATTATAGTCTACTGTGGACTATAATTTATGCACATTATATTTTTATAGCTATTTGTTTGGTTTAAAGTCTATTGAAATCATAAGCCTTAAATAAATAGGCTTATTGACTTGCCGTCTTGCGTTTTGTTATTGTTTTTCCTAATTTTTATCATATTTATTTTGATATTTTTCTCGGAATTGTGTTTATTGTTGTTGCCCTCAATGACTGCACAATGCTTTTGTTAAATCAAGAAAAGCTACAATAACAATAACAACAACAACAGCAGCAGGCAACGCGCTGAAACGTGTTGCGAACGCATTTGTGTTATTTTAATTATTTCATTTGTGGCAAAAGCTGCTGAAAGCCAAAATGAAAAAAAATAAAGAAAAGAGCGCAGGAAAACACATTGCGGATTTTTTTTTATACTTGTGTTTTTGTGGGTTTCCTTTCGTTGACTTACGTCTGTAATTTGCCTGTGCAAATAAATAAAGTAAAATGGCAAAACGATGATAAAATGAAATGTTGTTATTTTTTCGCTGTTCTTGTTGTTGTTGTTACTGCAAGCGAAGCAAATTAATTTTGTATTATGCCACTTGCAGCTTGTAATAATACAAAGTTTGCTTAAAGGCAGAAAGGAACGCGAGACAGGCAAACTAAAGACCATTTAAATGGGCAAGTGACAGCAATTATTGTTAATTATTTATGTACGTATAAAGTTGCCGCTGAATTCTCTTTGAAGTATACGCTTATATATATATAAGCAGCGTATGTGCTTCAAGTCTAAGAAACTACAGCAGCAAATACTAAGAAAACTTGCAATGAATTGCAAATAAATCCATTTGCTGAGCGAAACTAAGCTGCTTAAATAAATCCAAGAAAAACAAACTCAAGCTGCAGCGCTGCTCGAGCTCTTAAGCTGTGTTCGTCTCTCAGTCTATACGAAGTTCAAAATTGTTATTTTTTCGCTCGCTTAATTTTGCAAGAATGTATCGCGAGCTGTTGCATACGCACAGGCGTCGGCATATGCAAATGAACCTTGGACTGTTTGCTTAAATTTATGAATGAGCATAAATTAAGAAAGCTCTAACTGTCATAAATTTGACAAAGTCGACATGTGAGTTGGACCTGCAGCGAAACAGACGCGCAGACATGAAGACAGCCAGCCAGACAGACAGACAGACAGACATCTCTGGGACGCTGTCTATGCATGTGTGTGTGTGTGTGTGCGTGTGTAATTGTGTGTGTGTAATAAACAGCAACAAGGGCGCCATTGAGTCATTTGAGCGCAAAGTTTGCGTATATGTCATTTAATGACTGCTGAGGGGAAAGTACGCGCAAGCATTTTACGCTGCGTATACGTTATATGCATATTAATTTGCCACCGTTGTCCCTTTATCTATTTGGGGAGCACCCTTTTTCTTTTAATTGAAATTCAAACGCTTTAGTGCGCATTGTTTTTGTTGCTGTTTGCTTTTATTGCGCTTAGTATTTACTTTATTGTATGCTAAATTAGCATAAAGGTTCATTGTTTGCATATTGAAGTTGTTGGCGCCGCATTAAAACGTATTTGCATTCAATTTTGTGCCTATTTTTGTTTTAGTTTTAGCCAATGCAACAACAATGTATATCGAGATCTAGCCCTGCTTATTTGTTTTGTGACAATTCGAAAACCTTGATGTGTAGCATTTTTGGCAACGTTTGTATATGCTGCATAAATTATGTTGAAAATAATTGCGTATATTGTTGGCCTGCAACATGAGGCAATTAGGCATTTATCAAGTTGTTGTGTCAGCTAC
The DNA here is from genome assembly GCF_011750605.1 of Drosophila busckii. Classification (NCBI taxonomy): domain Eukaryota; kingdom Metazoa; phylum Arthropoda; class Insecta; order Diptera; family Drosophilidae; genus Drosophila; species Drosophila busckii. Next base: position 6,656,191 of record NC_046605.1, read on the forward strand.
TTAAGTCTTTGACATGCATTTTAATTAATTTGTATATGCAGCTTAAAATACAATTTAGTTGCCATTAGTTTGTAATTGCACATTTAAATAATTAGCGATATAATTGAAAATTGTATATTTACTTCAAAGCTCCAAATAAACACAAATGTAAGTACACACGATTTTACACGAGTTTCAAAAATACTCTAGGGAGTTCAGACGCACGCAACGATTTATGTTTTATTTGTGGTTGACTGATGATTATTTTATTAAATTGGTTTTTGTGCTTTGCTGCTCTTTATTTGGTAGAACCGTTAACGTCTAGAATCCTTTGTAGACTGCATGAATTGCTGCCTGGCCAACGGTTTATCAATGCCCAAAAACTCAACACACCTTGGGCCTAAAAAATAAGACAACTGCGAGCGAGAGTGCACCACACATATAAAGCGAAGAGAAAGCGAGAGCGAGCGCACACTGTGTCGAGTGTTGTCCGGGGCCAGGCAGCTTAGCAACATGTTGCTGGCAACATTGCGCATAGGGCTTGGCAACAAACTGTTGAATTTGGGCAAATTTGGTAAACAAAAGCAAAACAAAATAAAAATCAAAATGAGACAAAGGCCGCAGCTGCTTTTACATTTAGCATGGCCACAACTTTTCTATGTTTTACATGCCTAAGTGTATGTGTGTGTGTGTGTGTTTGAAAATGTTGAGTTCTTTTTTTTTTGGGGTTTTATTTGCTTGTGCTATAAGTGCAAGTGATATTGAAAATGTGCCTTGGATGTATTGCTAGCAGCTCTGCCTGTGTGTGTGTGGGTGTGCTGGTGTGGGTGTGCATGAGTGTTTAGAGGGCAAGTGGCTGTTGTTTTTTTTTTGTTAGCCTTTTTTATCTATCATGCAAAGTGTAAAAATACAAATGAACATAATGCGCAAAATGATTTCCGTCAGCTCAACTTTTTACCGTTATGCTTGTAAATACACGATGCTTTATGTTTGTGTGCTTAGTGTCTGTGTGTGTGTATGTGTGTGGGTTAGTGTGCGTGTCTGCTGTATGTGCTCTTTTAATTGTAATCCCCTTGGGCGTTGCGAGCTTTCAATGTTTTATCAGCATGCAATATTATAATTCAACAGCGACGAACTTTTCTTTTTTTTTTTTGTATTTCTTTGTAAGGGTGAGCTTCGCTTTCTAGCAGCCTGAGGAGCTTAGCCGAGCCACCAACGTGTGTTTGCACAACCTACAAACACACACACATACATAAGTATATCTGTGTTTCATTGTGCGCTTGTCGGGCAATGTCAAGTGCGGCTCATGCGAGGGCAAACTCTTCAGTCAACTGCTGGTAGGCTTTATTTTGAATACCCTAAGATGCTTCCAAAAGCGGTTATGTTAAGCCAAACAAATAGAGTTTAAATTCTAAAAATGTATTTGTCTTGTTATAAAAAATAGTAATTGCTATAATAGTTTGACTATGTACAATTTTGTTTTTCTATATAGCTTCGCATACACCTTAAGCGCATTTAAACATTTCGTGTTCCCGCTGCTGTTGGCCATGATTGTTGTAGCGTGCGCCTCATTCATTTTTCATATGGTTTTTTCTTTTTGACTCTGGCGTTTTTCACGTTTTTCTTACGACGCAGTTCCGTGTATGCACTAACGCACCTTGGATTTATATCTAAGCCTTTAGAGTTAATTGTTGTCGACTTTACTGTTGGGCTCTGGGCTCTGTTGCTGGCGTGTGTGGCCATGAGTTACTTTTTGACTGTCTGTAAGTATATATTGTATAATTGGTTTGACATTGGCTACTCGGGCTTAACCCCTTAAAGACACCCCCACTGCGGAAGTCAACAGCTGCTCAGACAGACGCACAACGGAAATTACAAAATATTTGAAGCAGAGAGACACATTTCTGATAGCTGCTGCTGCTCTACTCTGCCTGCTTAGCCTCTGCTCAGCTATAAAATCAGATTATATATTGCTGCTCTTAACGCGCGATTGGTCATGCGGGGAGTCCCCGCACTTACGCCCAAACAAAATCTATTAATTTGCGCTAAACAAAGCAGCAGGCGGAAATAATTGTTTACAAAATTGTTGTTAAATTAAAATAATTAAACGCCAAATAAATGGAATTAGCATAGTCTTAAGCAAAAATAAAATCGAAGCATATGCCAAGTACACAACAAAAGTTTATTATGTTTATGTTTTAAGCGTGAAAAAGCGCAAAAACAAAAAGTTTTTTATATTTTGCTTGAAAAATTTGGAGAATTCTTGTTGTTTCTTGGTATTAAAATATTTAAATGTGTAAAAAGCAATGTTAATGGCCTATCGTGGGTCGCCGCTATTCATGAATAAAACATGCCAAATGCACAAACAAAAACAATAAATAAATATATATATATATGTATATAGTACATATATAAAATTTACATATTTTGTCAGTCAAATGCTTTGAAAATTTAACAAAGCACGCAGCCTGGGACTACAAAAATCAATTGCGAGAATTTATTGCCAGCCAAACTGCTCTCAAAATAATGCTGCATATTTCAAGTCGCAAATATTTGCCAATGCGACGAAAAGTAAAAAGTTTCAACAAGCTATGTACTCTGTACTGTGTGCCCGAGAACGTTTTCGCTTATCATACAACGAGATTGTTGGAATAAATGCAAACAGCTTACGGAAAAGCTTTGGGTGCCAAAGTGCGAAAATGTTTGGGGGAACAACCGTTAACAAGTGCGGCTTATATACTATATAGGGCGCGCTTGTTTGGCAATTGCGTTTGCTTTATCGGGGGCTTGAAAGCCACCGCAGCCTTTTTATTCTAAGCCTTATTTATTATTGTGCAGGCAGACTTAAAGTGTTTGCGTATCTAAGCTTGCCAATTAATTAATTAATATGCAAAACAAAGCGAGCACAGCAAACAATTGATTGACTCGCATTACCCCAAATGCGATTGACAAAGTGCCCCTACACTTTGGCTTAGATTTCGATTTCGAGTAGTTTCGATGCTGTTGAAGCTGCCTAATTGGCCAGAGTGCAGCAGTTAGAGTTGGAGGTCACGTTCGCTAGCTGGCACAAATGCTTATAAATTAAGTTAATTGCCTAGCATTAATTAGTGCGCATATTGTATGACAGGCACGAGCTAAGCGTGCAATTGAAAATTAATGAGTTTAAGCTCTCAACTCTTCGCTAAGCATCTTGCTTTTGTTCTCATTAATGCCATTTTACAACAATTTGTAAATCACACAACTCTCTGACAAGCATGTGCTAACAGCAGCGCTGACCTCTAACCCCACCCAACTTTGGCGCCACTCTGAGCACACATAAATCAACGTTGCGGCTGCTGCACTTGCTATTGACACACGTTTGCCAACAGCCGCCGCGCACAAATTGCCGTTGACAACATCTTTTTTTCGCCGACAGTCACCATGTGGCTTATTTGCCTTTAGGCCATTTTCAAACAGTGCGTGCTATACCCCACGCAATCAGCTGAAAAGAGGTGAAAAGTGCTTTTAGTCGCGCGTGGAAAAAAATTCAATGCGCTTGACAATTTGTTGCTGCTTTCAAACAAGATAAAAAATTCAAATCGCATTTCAAATAAAACACTTTCAATTTTGCTTGATAATGCAGTTTGCTTCAGTTGCATCTCATTTTTGTTATTTGTTGATGTATACACAATCTTTGGTTGCTGATTTACAAAGTATCTTTTGATTTTTGATGTACAACGCATCCTGGTGTCTTTAATTGATAAAATATTTACCTTACTTGCTCCTGTGTGTCTACGAGATACTTTCATATCATCAAGCGCTTTACTCGTTTCAAATACAGCTTATAGATTCAAAATGAATTTAGTTCTTTTTAAGTTAAATATTATTGAGTTTTCTCATGTTGGATTTTAATGTTTAATATGATTTTGTATTGCTTTGAGGCACTTTATTGAAGTGACTAAGTCTTCTAATTGGTTTGAATAAGAATATATAGTAATGTAAATCTCAAAGTAAAAGTGTATATCGAAGTCAACTGCATTAGAACTCGTTTAAGCGCTGCCACTATAACGACATCTATGAATTCAAAATACACATATGCACTTCATTTGTTTATAGTTCAACATTTTATGCCATGTTCATAGTTTACCGCATGCAATGCAATTTTTGTGTATTTTCTCTTATATGCGGGCTAGGTCACATGCACCCCGCTCCACCCCTTTAGGGTTACCACTTAATAGCTTTGTTGATAGCTTTCAACTAGAACCACTAAAGCACATAATTTTGCAGTTTATGATTTGATTTACATGGCATAGTAGATTTAGGTAAAGTGCATTTAATTTAGCTTTCTAGATTGTCAAATTATTTATTTATATATATTGCAAAACATAATTTAACGAGTGCATACCAATTTAACAATGGACTGTAATTGTTTGCTTTTTAAACTGCATTTTATTTACTGCTTTTTGGTATTTTGCTTCGGCTACACCCCAAGGAGCGTGTACCATTGAGCTTAGTCCTTGCCATTTGCATATGACAGCATTTGCATTTTATGCGCACGTGTGTGTGTGTGTGTGTAGCAATTTGGCAATTGGATTTTATTTATTTTGAAAGCTGGTGTCGCCTCAAGAGTACGCACAATGCCTGACAAATGTTACAGCTGACTGAGTCTTGTTTGTCTTAAGTTCAATTGGTTTAAAGCAAATCAAAGCGCGTTAGCTTTTGAAATATAAATGTGTGCTTAGCTTTAAGTTTAAAATCAATGCAGACATGCAACTACATTACCACAAGTCTAGCACACCGTAATTAATATGCGCCGCTCGTTGCGCTCAGCAGCCCAAAAATGTAAAAACAAGAATCCTAAATATGCCCGACTGTTGTTACCAGCAGTGCGTTTTGCCTTGGCGCTTCATTTGCATTTCTAATTACTGCAGCAGCAGCTTCCCGCTCTCCTCGTCTGCTGTCTGCCGTTTCATGTTGCCAGTTGCTATAGCGAACAACAACATTATTTGCCTTGGACTCAAGTTGCGCTGCACTCGAGCTGCGTGATTTGCGCGCCTTTGCTTGTGTTTATTAAAGCCTGATTATTGACCCTGGCATTAAGTCTTTAAGCAGTTTGCACAATTTTATGCAAATTGCTTAAGGGTCCTGCACTATGATTACTGCGCAGTTATCTTGATGCAACATAGCAAACCAAAGGGGTTGCACTTAAGCTGCTTTATTTTATTAAAGCACTTGCCAAGACTTGTAGTGCTTTAAAGCAAAAACTACAAACTGTATAATTTAACAAAAAACACGCAATGGCTAAAAGCCTTTGGGAGTTGGGCTGTGTAAGTAGCTTAAACAATTGTTTTCAAAACGCAACAATACAAACACGAAGAGCTGTGAACAGACATTTTATAATTGTTTTTTTTTTTTGTAATGTACTATAAGTGCTTATTAATTTATAATTTATATTGATTTGTGGCCAACTAAAATGTTGAAACAGTCGATTAGTTCTTGTATAAAAAACTACAATATACAACTCTTGCGCTTATAGTTTGTTTAACGTAAACCGACTTTAAACTTGTACAAAAGTCCTTTTTGTTTTGCCAAACTGCTTGCCATTTGGCACTTGACTGCAGCTGGTTTGTTTCATTTCCGTTTTGCACGAAATCGAGAGACTCACATGAGCGTATGACAGCCAGAGACAATTGCTTTTATCTATAGCGTATAACTATTACTTAAGCTTCTGCACATAATGTGAGCTGCTGAAACTTTTTGGCATTTTTTTGCATTTCCGCTGCACAGCAAAAAATAACGTATTGGAATTTTTGGTTTATTTTACTTGACCCAACTGCCAATGAACTGTAAACTGTGCAGATATAAGCTCCAGTGCTCAAACATTCATTGTCAAGAGAATTCGCCATAATTCTGAGCACACACAAAGGACAAGCGAGCCAGACCACAACAATAGTTAATTTTGCAGAGTGAGAGAGAGAGAGCCGAACGTGTGCAGACTTGTATAACAATTGTAGGTAGTCAGTCCTACTTTGATATTATGCCTGCCTATACAATTTATATTTGATTTGCTAAAACACATAAAAGTGCGCAAGCTAGTGCTATAAATATTACAAAAGCTTTTCAAACTGCGCATGCCATTAAAATAATTATTGACAAATGCTCATTGTCATTGTGAGCATCATTTATTCAAATCATTTCCAGCTTAATGCCACATTGCACATACGCCACGTTAGCCGCAATCTAATGCGCAGCAAATGCTTTGTGTGTGTGTGTAAGAGAATTTAGACATTGCTTTGGCACACTAATGAGTCGAGCTTATGCTTTATGTTTTGTGGCTGCTGCTGCTGCTGGGCAAAGTGCCAAACCGACAGCTGCTTAGCAAAGCTTAAACTTAGCAAAAAAAGATAAAGACAAAAAAAACTGTTCATGGCTGATCATTTGACAAATTTTCAAAGGCACAGCTGCGCTTCCGCTCGCTGCCAATAAACAAGCTAACAGCCAGCTTGACTGCTTTCTATTTATCGCATCTTTTTTTTTAGCAAGTCTATTGCTATTAAATGTGTAGGCGATTTTAATTGCGACAGATAGCGAAGCTTGTCGAACTTGGCGCCAGCAGCAGCAGCAATCCAAAAATGGTAGCTCCAGTGTCCCCAAGGCCTACAGCGCGTTGATTTATGTGTGCGCAGCAACGTGCTGCGTTGGGCGTAAAGTCAAACCTAACAAATAGTTGGCAAGCCTTGCGGGTAGGCGCAGGGGGCTGTGTGAACTTACTGTCTTTATCACTGTTGGGACTTTGCAGGCACGTCGCTTGACATGCAAATTAGATATGCTTTGTATGTATCTGTGCGCTTAAGCACTACTGTATACATATTTAAACAAGCAGCGCCTGAGCTTGAACATTTTTGTTTAGCTGTCAGTTTTAATTGCCCTTTGGCAGCTGTAGATTTTTGGGCAAGCAGCACAAAGCCGCAATACTGACAAAGACTAAAGCAGAGACATGTCACAAGCCAGACATCGAAGCATTGAAGTCCTTAGCCACATAATGAAGCACAAAGCCGCAGCTTAAGCAGCTAAAGCTGCTAGTGCCGCCCACTCAATTAGGCTACAATGCCAAGCTATAGCGCTAGCATTTGAAAAGGATGTATGCTTATTGCCTTGTTTATGTATAAACAAATTCACGCACACACACGCTCAACTTAAGACTAACTGCAGCACATTAGCGCGCCAAGTGGCGCTAATATACTTTGTTGACACCCACACTTGGCTTGGGTTGCATGCAACGAGTTTACAAATAGCGCGCAACTGTTGCTACAGCAGCAGCTTTAATAAATTGAATTTACATAAATTCTTGGTGCGCGTAACTTAAGCTGCACATCAAGCGAAACAAGTGCCAGCCAGGCAGCCAGCCAGCTGCAAATAAGCTGCATTCAAAATTAATGTAGAGTAGCAGTAGTGGCTTCCCAACGCTTGGGAGCTGACAGTTTTTGCCAATTTAACGCTGGCCACGTGCAAATATTTATGGCAGACATGTCAGCAAGGCGTATGCATAATATGCATATGCATTTTTTATATTTTATGGCACACTTTATTGCTAAGAAAGCAGTTTGCGCCATAATTGCTATTCCTGCAAATAATGCAATTTTCATAGCACACACCAGAATCTTTAAAGAGGCACCAGCAAATCGATTGAGTTGCTTGTGTATTTAATTAAAACTGTAACACGTATTGCTGATAGCAGTGTGGAAAAACTGTTTAAAAAGCGCAACGCAGCATAAGCGTATAGAGCAGACAGATACGAGCGTACGGGGCGTATGATAAATGCTAAGCTAGCAAGCATGCAATCGCCTGCACTTGTCACTCGGTTACGTGTGCTGCGTTTAAGCTCTGTGTACACGCACAACAGTTATTGCAGTACACTTAAAAAAATTAGCTACAACATGCTGCACAATTTAATTTAAAACATGCAATTAAATTTCAGCAGAGATTCTCACTGCAATCAAAGCTTGAGTATCAGCAGCTGTTTTATATGTTAACTGATTTTTCTGGCAGTGCTGGCGTAAAGTAAAACCCACATCACATATTCAGTTAAACTACAGTGCCTGAAATTACAGTTCACTGCTGTGGGCGTAGTGGGCGTGGCTTGGTGTAAAACCCGCAGCTGTTGTCTGTTGAGAGCAAAGTTAAGTTTCAACTTGCACACCTGCCAATACAAATGAATACCCCATTGTCACACTGATTGCCAATCGATATTATAGCCAACTTCAGCTGCTTGCCACCATAATTAGCCATGTGCTGGGGCAACAGTGTAACTCATGGTAAACTACTATGGGCAAATTGCAAAGATTATAAAGTGCAGAAATTAATGAGCGATCTTGTAGCTTATGCTGAGCACAGCTAACAAATGCATGAAACATTAGAAAAAGTAGTCAAAATATCCACAGTGCATTCAACTCTGAATTTTAACCACACACAATTTGCTAACGTCGCTTTCGCTGCTGCTGCTACTGCTGGCTGTTCAATTTTCACGCGCGATTAACTAAATTATTTTTGGCTGTCGTCTGGCCTAATTGCAGGCGTTAAAAATGTTCGTAATCGAACAACAACCACGACAAAAAATAAAAGTTAGTCGCTTTTTTACGTGTTCTTGTTGTTGTTGTTGTTGGACACGCCCATGCGACATCAAGTGGTCTAATAGCTGTGGTTATTACAGTTTATGTGCATTAAAGTCAACACCGCGTTTTGCGCGTTAATACAAATTTTCTTGCTGCCTGCCTCGAGGCCATCAAATGCTTTTATGAAGTCATCGAAGCGACTACAGTGCGTATGAGTAATCGAACATAAACATAAGACTGATGGATCTGCTACACATATTTATTTATGCACAATGCGAAGCGACTAACTAAAGAAACAAAATAATTTTATTAAAATTGCCTTACTGGAAGTCTACAAATTTTATGTATTATAGCTTAATTTATAGCGTTCATATATATTTATTATAAATTTCAAGACAGACAAAACGTTTAAATTGAAAATGAAAGCATTGGCTACGCATAAATTTCTTACGCGCAACTTTATGAAGATTGAATGCCAATCAAATCGTTTACTTTTCGGCTGCCATTTGTTTTCCAACGTCCGCCACATTATTCATACGCCGCGTTGTGCCAACACATTTATATTTAAAGCCTTGCACAAACTTTCTACGTTCTCAATAGCCAATTAAGAGCTTAGCCTCATTCCCATTGTAAAGCAGATTTATAAAATATGATATGAACAGCACTGAAGCGCCACAATACGCTTGTTGTCCTGTGGCTTTTTGTTTTATATTTTTTGGTTGGCCCTCATGCTCAAGCTTTTTGTTTGCTGTGCGCTGCCACGCTGTCGCTTTGTGGATTATGTAGAATTTTGCAGTGTTTGCCGCTTTGCTGTTGCTTTTAGTTTTTTTTGCAAGTTTCCATTTCGTTTTTTTTAGGCAGATTTGCTTCAACAAATGCGGCAAGTTGGGAAGCTTTCAGCATGTTTGATATTTGCATATTACGTATACGCAACGCATGATACTTGACAAAGCAAAACTTGTGATAAGTAGTATTAACAGCTCTTAATTAAATTGCAAATCTTGAATATTTAATTCAATAAAAGTTATGCGTATGCACTCATGCGTATAGTGAATAAAGCTCTGCCGCAATTTTGCGGTTAAGTATAAATTATAATGCAAATTAAAATTTGTGGTGTATAATTGTGTTGATGTTGTGACAAATGCTGCATAAAAAAAACGAAGCTTAAAGTACTGTCTAGAGTTTAAAATGCAAGTTTTAAATTACGCATTTTAAATATATTCCCCATTGTATTGCTGGGCTAGGGTATTAGTACATTTAATTTATTTGAATTAAAATGAATTATTAATGGAGCTAAGCAATGCGCTATAAATGAAAGGCAATGCCATTAAACTAAACATTAAATATGCAAAGAATCCGTTAGCCTTGACATCAAACTGAACGCTTAATTAAGTAGACAAATATTGTTTAATGAATGATTGTCTGACATGTTGACATGTGTGCGTATGTGGGTGCGTCTTAGCTTATTTATTAGCTAAGCTAAGAGTTTATTGTGCGTCTTGTTGTTGTTTATGTACATTTGGCCAGAGCAAGTCAACAGCACAAAAGGGAGATGTTTAATGCGTACTGTGCACATATTTACACACAAGTTACTGTTGTGTGCGTGTGTGTGTAGATTTAATGCCTGCTTGTGTGTGTCGGCAGTTATTCAAATTATTTTAAAAGAGCTGCTGCTGCTGCTGCTGCTACTCAAGCCGCTGCATATTTACATTTATGTTTATTTTTAGCTGCAGTTATACAATGCCAGCAGCAAGGACATGCACATACACACAGGTAGGATAAGTGGCAGCCCCAGGCTATATGCTAGCATTGCATATATTATATCTAGTTTAATCTCGCGTTCTGTACATTTGCTGCAGCAAACAGACAATTGCCATGCTATGCCAAAGAAGGTCAGCAGGCAGATTAGAAAGGACATGTGTGGAAATTGCATTTTCCTTTTGCTGATAAGCAGCTGAATGTGTTAATATTATTTGTTTGCTTTGTGTATTGTACTAGCTTAGGCCAAGGCTATGTGCTTAATATTTAAAGTCAGATATATAGCCGTAGCCTGACTTTTCAATGTCTTCATGCCAAAAGTTTATGCACAACTTTATTATATACGAAACATAACTTCAAGCTCATCATTGTCTGGCCAACAACTCAGCTATGTCTTAGCTGTTTATTTCACCTACGTAAACAACTTGATAAACTGCATGGCTCAAAACAAAAAATAAAAAGCACTTGCAACAACTTTGTTTGCTCTCCGCGCTAAATTGTTGAAGACACGTAGATGGTTTTAGTGCTGCTCACTTACCCCCAGGCCTGTAATATCTACATACTTATATGCTATTGTTATTTATCACTCCTTGCACTTTTTTGGTCACGCAAGTCACAGACAGTGTTGCCATGTCGCTTGTCTAAGTCTGCCACTTTACCACCCGCTAGCTGCTGCTGCCACTTGACGCTTCGCTCCACTCAACTTTAGCTTTGCATGTGGCGCTACCAACGTTTGCTGTCTGCTGTTTGTGCACGTGCTTATAAACAATTATTTATGCAGAAAAGAGCAACACATTTATATAAAGCATATATAGGACTGGGGGCGATAAGACACAAAAAAATGTCACACATAAATTGTCAACATTTTAGTACATAAATTGTACTTAAATTTAAATTAAGCAAGCGACAGCAAATGCCAAGCAGCAGAATGTCGTAAAGTTTAAGCAGAACGAATGAATCATAAAAGTTTAAGAGCCGCGCATCTTCAACAAATGCAGCAATGAAATAAATAAATAAATTAGTTTTATTCTAAAACGTACATACAGCTAATTTAGCAGTAGCATGTGTAAAAAGTAGCAGCAGCTACTAAATAGTAGTAAACATACATTAAGTTTTACTCAATAGGTGCGTATTACTGGCGGCACTGTCTCCACATCCTTGTCCAGCACCTCGTCTATGACTGGCCTATACTTGAGCGTCGTTTCGCCAGTATCGCAATTCACCCAAGCGAGCGAATGTTTCCGCCAATGCTGCTCAATGGGCTTCTTCTCTTGCTTGTCCAAGGGCTGGCTGTAGTCGTACTCGTCCATGCGCTTGTCAAAGTCATCACGTGCATGCGCACCGCGCGACTCCTTGCGCGCCTCGGCACCCACTATAGTCATCTGTGCATTGATTAGCAAGTTTTGCAGCTCCAGTGTTTCAATGAGATCGGAGTTCCATACTAGCGATCTGCAATAGAAACCATTTTAAATGTGCACAGTTTGTTTAGTGACGCACCTGTCCGTAACACGTATATCCTTGAACTTTTTATAAATCTCGCCCATTTTGCAGACGCCTTCCTGCAGCACAGGACCAACGCGAAAGACGCTCGCGTGCTGCTGCATGGCCTTTTGCATTTCCAGGCGCAGATCTGCGGTGTTTATCAACCCTTTGGCATAACGTATTTTATCCAAGTTGGCCACAGACGCCTCGCCCGCATTATCGCTAAGCGAAGGCGCTGGCGTGCCTGGGCAGCATTCCTCGGCAATGGTCTTGGCACAAGCGCGTCCAAACACAACCAAATCTAGCAGTGAATTGGCGCCCAAGCGATTAGCGCCATGCACTGAACTGGAAGCAGTTTCGCCCGCAGCATAAAGACCAGGCACAATTTTATCACAGCCCTGCTCATCCAGCGTTAACACTTGACCCTTGTAATTGGTTGGAATGCCGCCCATGTTGTAGTGCACTGTAGGCAGCACGGGTATGGGCGCACGGGTGACATCTACGCCGGAGAATATCATAGCTGTTTCGGAAATGCCCGGCAAGCGTTCGGCCAAATGCTTGGCCGGCAAGTGATGCAGCTGCAGATGCACATAGTCCTTGTTGGGCCCACAGCCGCGTCCCTCCATAATCTCCACAGTAATAGAGCGCGAGACGACATCACGCGAGGCCAAATCCTTGGCAGTGGGCGCATAGCGTTCCATAAAGCGTTCGCCCTTGGAGTTGACTAGAAAGCCGCCCTCGCCACGGCAGCCTTCGGTCATCAGACAGCCCGCACCATAAATGCCTGTGGGATGAAACTGCACAAACTCCATATCCTGCCCAGGCAGATTTTGACGCGCTACCATCGCATTGCCGTCGCCTGTGCAGGTGTGCGCCGAGGTGCAGGAGAAGAAGGCGCGCCCATAGCCACCCGTAGCAATCACCGTATTCTGTGCACGAAACCTATGCAAGCTGCCATCGTCGATGCAGAGCGCCATGACGCCACAACATTTATCGCCGTCAAACAGCAAGTCCAGCGCAAAGTACTCCACAAAGTAGTTGCAGTCATAGCTCAAGGATTGCCCGTACAGCGTGTGCAGCAGCGAGTGTCCTGTGCGGTCCGCCACGGCGCAGCATCTGTGCGCCTGCCCGCCCTTGCCAAAATGCAAGCTCTGGCCGCCAAAGGCGCGCTGATAGATCTTGCCCTTGTCGGTGCGTGAGAAGGGCATGCCATAGTTCTCCAGCTCAATAACCGCATGCGGCGCCTCGCGAGTCATATAGTGTATGGCATCCTGATCGCCCAGCCAGTCGCTGCCCTTGACCGTATCGTACATATGCCAGCGCCAGTCATCCTCGCCCATATTGCCCAGCGCTGCATTGATGCCACCCTGAGCTGCAATTGTATGTGAGCGCGTGGGAAACAACTTGCTTATGACCGCCGTGCTGAAGCCCTCCTCCACTAATCCAAAGGCTGCACGCAGCCCCGAGCCGCCGCCACCCACTACAATCACATCGTACTTATGATCCACAACAGGATATTCCTTTGCTATGGCATCGGCCATAACCTTTGCCTGTTGCCTGCCATGTGTTATGTGATAACTGCGCTCCAGTTGCTGCAGTGCTGACAACTTGGCCAACACTCTGGGACGTGCTAAAAAGCGCTTCATCTGGAATTTGTATTAAAATAAAATGTGTGTTTGAAATTATTTGTTGTCAACTGTAGTATATGTAATTACAAAATGAGCTTTAAAAACAAAGCAATGAATGTCGTTTTCACTCCTAATGAAGCAAAATTTATGGCCAAGCTTTGCTGATTAATTCGCCGCGTTAAGGCCAATCTAAGCGTCAAGATTTATACGAATTGCGCCTCTGCTTTTGAGCTATTGTTCAATTTCTGTAGGTTAACTTTCTCAACAATTTTCCTTTTCAGCACAAAATATAAAAAGTTTTTCGTGCGCGTCGCGCTCTCATCCCAATTGCAATTTCGACTACACAATACAAGCAAATTGTGCCGAGTGTCCTATGCGGCTTTGCCACCTTCGCCAAAAACTTGCAGAAACAGCAGCAGCAGCAGCAGCAGCTGCCTAAGTTGACAGCTACCCGAAAAAAAATGAAAATAATAAAAATAAATGAGCAGCCATGGGCCTGACTGGCATTTTATCTGCTCTTGTCTGTTTGCTGTTGTTGTTGTTTTGGTTGTTGTTGCTGTTGGGGCGGCTATTTAAATAATAAATGAGTTTTTGACAGGCAAGCGGGTCAAACATTTGCTGCTGCCGCTTTTGACTAGCAAGTGACGTGGCATCACTTACACACTTCACTTTCAATTTTCTTACTTATTTACAAGTTGTTTTTATTTAACTATACGCACAATGTTGCTGCTGCTGCTGCTGCTGCTGAAAATAAATCACTTTAATGCCAAACAGTTGCTGCAGCTGTAACTCGTTGACAATTCTTTATTGCTGGCCGTTGTTTTTCAATGTCATTTACTCAAATGTGCGCATTTTTCTACTAACTGCAACTGCTGCTGCTGCTGCTGCTGCTGCTGCCACTGTTGCTGCTCTTGTGGCTTCCGTTTCCGTTCAACATTTGCTGCTGACATTGATGTTGTTGTTGCTGTTTGGTTGCTGGCGTGCAAATGTAATTGGTTTAGCTGACGATACAACTTGAAATGTAATGAAATTTCATGACATTTTGGCTCTTATGACATTACGTATACGTACAGTTCGACTACTTGTCCATAAATATTACGTATACGTCATGTGCTGCACTTAACAGTTAACAGCGTTCAACTGATGCGACAGCACGTTTTACACTAAAATCAACAGTCCGCTTCACATTGCACTTGTTTCGATTAATTGCTGCGGTCGCATGTTTCAAGTTTAATTAATAAAAAGTGTAAGCGCTTTCAATTTGCTATTTAAGTGACAAGTAGGCCAAAAGTTTTGTCCAAAAATTCAACAATTGTCATACAAATAGTTGAAGCTTTACAGCCTTCTTGGTTACACATTGAAACTTTTCAAGTTTCATTCATTGCTTGTTACCATTTGCAAGTTTTCGTCGGAAAATGCAGCTCAAAAGAGTTTTAGGCTCTTGCATTGAATTTAATTTCATTTTAGAGCCACTCGTGCATCCTGTATCAGTGTAAAGAGCACTTGCTATTGCTCTGTCTCTCACTTTGTGTGTCTTTTTTTGGTCATGCCTGCACTTGAGCGCACAATTAGCTGCCAGCTTTTGTTCGCTGCATTGTTCTTCCAGGCAAGCTTGTATTTGACAATTCAATTTGCATTCAAGGCTCTCAATGCTGCTGCGTTTGCTGCTTTTTTGGGCCAACAGCAAATAACTGCTGGCAGCATCAATAGCTTTGCCACACAAGCAGCCAGTTTCGCCAGCTGGTGTTGCAACAACCATTAATTTTCAATATGCTTAACACGAACATCATCATCTTCGGCAACATTATCTGCAGCTGTTGTCAGCATTATGCTTATGGCAAGAGAAATTATCTGCGCTGTATGGTGGCCCCACATCGACTTAAAGTTGTCAACGCTTGCCAAAAACAATTTGCGCTGACAATTTTCAAAGCTGCGCTGACATCCTAACCGAAGTTAGTTTTATAGTCTTGGCTTTAATGTTATTGGTTCTTAAAGTGCCACTAGTTAGTAATGTGACGTTATTTATGCTGCCGTACAACAACAAGTGGCACATAAATACATGCTAAAGCGACCCATGAGGCACATTAAATATGCGGCCCCAAAAAATAATAAAACTAGATACGTATGTGTAAATGTACTTGGGAGCTTTCGATTCGAAGTTGTGCCAAGTCGACAAATATTATGAGCTCTTGAGGCATGGAAATTGTTATATTAAAGCAGCTAAACTTGTTGACATTTTTTTATAGCTTAATGCATATGCATCAAGAATTTCATTTGAGCACGTTTTTAAAAATAACTTTATGCAAGTTTTTAACCTTGCCGCTGGCAAAACTTTTGTTTACTGTCGTTGCAGTTGCAATTGCAAAGTTTCGCGCATAAATTTGAAAATAAAAATGTAAGAAAATTGTAAAAATAAAATAAGGACGTGACACAACAATGTCTGCCTGGCAATGAATTTCCGTTTCCGCTGTGCCTGTGACTCTCTGACAATAACTAAAACTTTTACACAAACTCCAGCTGTGATTTAAAATTGGCTGCATGTGGTTTGATCGCTTCGATGCATACAATTTACTCTTGTAGTGCACAAGGCCAATGTTTATAAAATCTATAGCAAATCTACTTTTAAATGAAATGTTTTTTTAATACCCCCCGCAAGCCAGCACAAGCATGTGTAAGTTAGTTCTGCATTCTTTTTGTTGTTAAACTCCAACAATTTCGTAATCAGCGCCCCCATTTTTGGTGCGGGCCAAAACTCACCACAGCAAAGGACTAAAAGGCTCCACACGCTAACCGAGAGCAACAATTGCTAAGAGTGCCACCACGAGAGAGAGAGAGAGAGAGAGACAGAGCGCGAGAGAGAGAAGCTTGCGTAGGCGTCGTGTTTTGGCTGGCTGCATGTTGCTTAGCCACATGTTGCTAACGCAATATGTTGCCAAGAGTTTTTGTAACTCTTTCGCCTAAGTAAACTTGTCAATCTATAAAGTTTGTAGCTGCAGTTGCTTAAGCTATAAAAACTAGAACACGCCAAGCTTCAATTTGAATGCCTTAGGCTCAAAAAAGACGCACAAAGTGCTTTTGGCAATGCTCCCAATGGGCAAAGATGCTCTTCACATTTTGTAGCAGCAATTTGTGCTACGCCAAATCCATCAGCTATGCATGTTGGCCAGCACACAAAAGGTGAGTAATGGCGCCCGGGGCACACACACGCACACACATACACAGAAGACAGACATTTGCATATTTGTGGCTAAAATAGAGCGCCTGGAACTGACAGGTGGCTACAAACGATTGATTTATGTACGCACATGTGAGTGTTTGTCTATTCAATAAAAAAAAATTGGCAAAACTAATAACAATGCGGACCCAATTGAAAACGTCTTAGTAGGCATATGCTAAAGCAGCTGCAAATCAAATTGTTAAGTGCAGACGACTGGCCAATGCTCTATATCCTATATACACGTAGTCCTATTCTCTAGACGCTTGAAACTCACTTCAATCTTGCCTTTGGCCTGCTTTATAGCCATGGACTTAATTATGCGCAGGCTGTGGCAGCACAGACTGAGAAACATATATATATATGTACATATATTGGCAGCCAAGCTGCTGCTTTGTAAGTTTTATGGCTAGAAGCGTGATTTGTGTTTAAGCATGTGTGTGCCTTGGGTTTTAGCTGAACTGCCAAAACTACAGACCCATTCAGAGCCAACATATAAGTGTATACTATGTATGTATAGTGCTTTCCGCTTGTAATTGATTTCACAGCAGCCTTTTCATGTGTGCCTGCCTGGCTTGTTTGGTTAACCAACAAAGTTCTCAAAAGGCTAGCACTTTACCTAGACTCTTCAATTGAAAGGCAACTCGACACGCATTGCGTTTTAAACTCAAAGCTTATTAGCACAACTTAATTTAAAGAGCTTCACTCAAAGCCTTAACTGTCAATAAATTAAAGTAATATTTTTCAGAGCGATTATATTTTGTGGACAATCGTTTGCAATCATGAGTGCCATTGGTATTAACGGCTTTGGGCGCATTGGGCGCATCTTTTTGCGCCAGACGCTGCTGCGCCGCGATGCCAAAGTGGTGGCCATCAATGATCCCTTCATGGATCCGCAGTACATGGCTTATATGCTGCGCTATGATTCAACACATGGCACTTTCCAGAAAAAGATCTGCGTTGATGGCAATAGTCTAATTGTGGATGGTAACAAAATTTGCTTGAGCAAGCAGGCGGATGCTAAGCAGATCAAATGGAAAGATATGGGCGTTAAGATGGTTGTCGACTGCACCGGGCGCATGACAACGCTTAAGACCGCACAGGCTCATCTGGACTCTTGCGCCGAAAAAGTTGTCATATCGGCACCTTCATCAGATGCGCCCATGTTTGTATGCGGCGTCAATTTGGATACGTACAAGCCGGACATGAAGATCATATCAAACGCTTCCTGCACCACCAACTGCCTGGCGCCAGTGGCCAAAGTAATACACGAGAATTTTGAAATAGTTGAGGGACTGATGACAACAGTTCACGCTGTCACTGCTACACAGAAGATCATCGATGGGCCCAGCGCCAAACTTTGGCGTGATGGACGCAGCGGTATGTGCAACATTATACCCGCCTCCACAGGCGCCGCCAAGGCTGTGGGCAAGGTGATACCTGCTCTGAATGGCAAGCTGACAGGCATGGCTTTTCGTGTGCCTGTGGTCAACGTATCCGTAGTGGATCTGACTTGTCGTTTGAGCTGTGCCGCCAAGATGGATGATATTAAGGAAGCTATCAAGCAGGCAGCAAGTGGTCCGCTGAAAGGCATTTTGGGCTACGTTGACGATGAGGTGGTATCCACAGACTTCAATGGCTCGACATATGCTTCCGTTTTTGATGCTAGAGCCTGCATTGCTCTGAACGACAATTTTGTCAAGCTCATAGCGTGGTATGACAACGAAACCGGCTACTCCAATCGCTTGATAGACCTTTGCATCTATGCGCAGACAGTGGACAAGTGTGCCGCCAAGCAGGCCGAGAAAGACAAGTGTGCAGCCAAGCAGGCTGAAAAGGACAAATGCAAGAAGGACAAATAGTAGCTAAAGCGATTTAATTGTATGAACTAAATTTAAATATAGATTAACTTTTGGTTTAAACTACGCTTGAGTTGCGCTGAAACTGTGTCGAGGATATGCTCTTTATCTCATGCTCTGCATTGTTTCCAGTGGCATCGCTGCATTGCGACTGCTCCGATGGCACAGACTCCACTACAATATCATCCAGTGTGGGTGTTTTTATGCGATTACGTATTATGAGATCTCGTTCAGCAGGCGGCTGCAGATGCAGTGGATTTGTAGCCAATTCTGCTGACACCAATTCATCACCCTGCAGTCCCAGAGTCATATTAACCTTGGCATGCTGGCCAGCTGTCACTTCACTGCTAGCTGATTCCACGTTGGGTGGTGGCGGACGCAGACGTGCCGGATCAAGCAACGAGTGCATTTTCTGTTTGCGTGGTGTGCGCGCTGGCGATGGCTTTCTGGAGTTGTAGTTCTTCAGCTGCTTGGCGCTACACAAAGGGAGAAGATACTTGCTTAAGAACATGCTAAACGACATATTAGTTGCACTTACGCCTCCATTAGCTTTAGCAGCAAATGATGGTACGCCTCGTACTCATCCTTGCCAAAATAGTTGGGATCGTGACGCGCATGCTCATATGTATCGCAAAATTGATGTATTATGCGCTGGCCAGTGCCGTTGAGCGTCACCGAGAGTGTCGTTAGTAAAAATGCTCGTAGACTTTCATGTGCGTGCCGTGTGCTGCCGTCGGCTCGTGCAATCTCCGATTCCAGCAGCTTGACATCGTCGACAGCTTTCATGCGATAATAGTAGGGTGGCAGCTCCTCCTGCGTCTCTGGCTGCACAATATACTTATCCGGATCAGTCCATAGCAGTTTCGGTTCCTGTGCTATTTTCTGTATGCAGTCCAGACGACGTTCTATCTCTCGGCGCAGCCCCTTCTTAGCATCGTTGCCCACTGGCACATGAGGACCGCGACGACTTCGCAGCGTAAAGCGCATTATCTGACGTTTTCCAAATATGAAGAGCATCACACAGGTCAGCACACCGCCGCCTATGATGATAATTATCATAACACCCGAAAGCTGCTCCATTTTCAGGGCGTTTTAATAAATTTCCTGCTCTTTGTTTTGATTTTATGGTTTTTCTGTTTTGTTTCAATAAACGCAAGGCTGACAGTGTGTTGTAGGTTGCAGACTTATCGATTGTATGCGCTCATCGATAAATTGAACGCGCGTACTTTTTGTGTTCCAAACATTTATTCAATTTTCAATTTACGGTGTAGGATTATTACATTTTGGTGGTCAACACATGGCTTTAAGCGCATGTATGTAAAATTATTTACGTACTAATATCTAACACTAACGGACGTGCAGTCTCTTTGGCTATAATACAAGCTTTGGCCAATCCACATTGAATTTATGTCCAGGGAAAGTTGTTGCTAAACAGAACCGTGCCGCAAGCGCCATACAAAATGCACCAAACGAATAGAGCACCTGCCTTAGAACGCAATGAGAGCAAAGCCAGCGGCTTGGGCAAGTAATCCGCGGCAAACCAATAGAATATTGGCGTGGCTGATGCCAATAAACGCGTCGACACCTGGATGTGTACGAAGAGTGCACATACAAGAGTTAGGAAGGTGCCGTGCAGTACAAATGGTAATGCCTTCTGTGCTTTAAGCACGTCCCGCCAGGCGGCTGCTTGTGGCCAGATCTTGGTGATTAGCTGACGAAGATAGTTATAGCAATGCCAGTGCATGAAGACCAACATGGGTAGGGCGAGCATGAAATTGGGAAACTGCTTCCACTGATAGTAACGCAGGAATCCCACATCCCAATAGTTGGATTGTACATAGCTGTATGGAAATGGCAATGTATACTGGCACCAGGGAGATTCAAGTGGTCCTTTTCCCGACAGTAGATACTTGCGTTCGCTGGCATAGTCCTGAATATTCTGCGGATGCTTCAACTTCTTGCTGGGAATGCAGTACAGTCGGTATATATAGAAGTAATACGTATGTAAAATGACTAGAGGAATCAATATGGCCATTGACATCTTCATGATCTGTCGACGACGCCTGGGATGGCAGCTGAGCACAAGGCGGCGCACAAAGAAGTATAGAGGAAAGCCAAGCGCTACCAGGCCATTGGAGCGGCATGTGAGGCAGGCGGTCAGGCTAAGACAAATGCGTAGATACTTGAACTCCTGCTTGGGCTTGACGCACTCCAGCATGAGCATAAAGCTGGCGTACGCAAAAAGCGACTCCGAGTAAATGGCGCTGAAGAAAATACTTGCAGGATTGAAGCAGAAGACAAGCGCCGCATGCCAGCTTTTGTTTAGATCATTGAAGACGCATTGCGTAAGCTGGTAGAGCATGTTAGCCGCCTCACAGAAGAGCCACACATTCAGCACGACAGCCACGACAAATGTAAGTGAGTACAGTGATAGTGGCATTCTGAGTGAATAGCAAGCGAGTGCCACGTATCGCACCACAACTGGGTAGAGGGGGTAAAAGGCCAGTGTGTTCTCGTATGTATACAGATAGTTGGCTATATGTAAGAAGTATTCGCCATCCCAATGCCGCAGACCGCCCAAAGAGTACTGCACCAGCTTATCTAGCAGTGGTACAGAGCCTGTGGTATAGTTGGGCGTCGGCATTCTAAACACATCGGGCTTATGATCCGGCACTATGATGTTGGCCAACAGTTGCACGCCCAGTACAATGAGACGGCTCGCAAGCGCTAGTTTTGTAACCTTTAGTGTCATTTTCTGTTTGGATAAGTATAATTAGAATTATCTATTTAATAGATTTCAGTGAATCAGGTGAATCAGATGATTCACGAGACAAATTCCAGCTACTTACTTATTGCTGTTTGATATGTTGCTGTAGTTAAGGTGATACTTGTATTGATAATGAAGATTTTTTTCGGAGTGTGTCAAGTGTTAATACTACATTGAACTTGACACTAAACTAGCCGGCTAGTTTGTCAAAAAATAAAATCTAAATAAAAACAAAACAAATAAAATGAGTTTTCGATATCAGTTCGATAGGTGCTCGATAGGCGCCGCTACAACATATTTTCCATCTGGTCACACACAGTTTTTTTTTTTTAATTTAAAAGACGCTTGGCTGTTAAGCAATTTAAAATGTATATTCGCAGAGACTTAAGAGCTTAAGCATCAACCCATTAATAAAAATATGAATTTGACACTGAAACTCTTAATAGACATGGCACATACTACATACTCTCAAATCTAAAACTGGATATTTAACAGAAAATTTTAATATGCTCTAGATCTTGCTATCCACATCATCGAACATACTCATAAGCTCTGTTTCCTTGCGTTTAATGCGATCTTTAATATTGGTAATTGATTCAGCCTTGGGTACGTCATGTGTAAAGAATTCATCCATGGACTTGAATACGTTTCTGAATTGATTTGGATCGTAATTGGGCAAAAGCGCTGGTGGCGGCTTTTTAGGAACGCGCTTTCTCACACAATTGCGCTCCATAAACTCCTTGAGCTCATCCAAATGCTGCTCCTCATCCTCCTCGTGAGACGCAAACTTGCGCTGCATTTGGCGATCCAACTTCGCTTTTGTGCTGCGCCGACTTTTTTCAATTTCTTGCACCAGCTGCGCCGACGGCAGCAAAAGCTTAATGTCTCCAACGAGTAGATCATGATTAGCAATCTCCGCTTCATTTGTTTGTATGCCTCTTTCTAAGAGTTCTGGCGGCACAGCTATGGGCGCAGCTAATTCATCCTCGACTCTGATAGCACTAGTGATATCCACAATATCCTTCTTTTGTTTCAACACACCGCCGGCACTCTTACGTGGAGGGCCCAAATATACACGTTCCAACTGTTTTGACTTGGTGTTTGTGCTGTAGCGATCTGTAATCTTATCCCCATTAGCGGAGCCACGCGTCTTTCGCGGCGTCGTCGGCTTCTCTGTCGCTACTCTCTTGCGATTGCTGGCGGCACGCAATGTAGAGGCAATGGTGGGTTGCTCTGAGCGACGTGGCGGCGATGGTGGCTCCCGTTTTTTGCGCCAGTCAGCAGAGCCACCATCCCCATCTCCACCGATACGTCGACGTGTTCCGGCGTGTGCTACGAGCGGCGCCGCTAATTTGCCATGTGTCACATCTGTCTGACGTCGATTCTGATTTGTAATGGCCAAAGATCTATTAGCAGCTGCTGCTGAAGATCTCTCATTACGCGCTATCATGCCACCAAAGTGTATGTCGATCGTGAGGCGAACAATATTTGCAACTGTTCAATTGGCTACACTAAATAATAATTTTTAAATCACAATAATTTACACAATTTCTCCAAGTGAATTTATTAGTTTTTAGAAAATAGTTGGTTGAGGCAACGTTTAACAATCAGCTTGAAAACCAAAGTGTACTTGGTTGTACATTTTGTAAATTTCATTTATAAAGTTTATTGATAAATTGGAATTACAGCGGTTGTTGCTTTTGGTAAAGTACACATGTTAATACATAGGTGTTTGTTGAATATAATGCTGCTTAATGCTAAGCTGAAGAGCCTTTAACAATCTTGAAGGCCCAACAGCAGCAAAATCGAAAATATATATAGAGGGCATGAACAAGTCAAGTTTTTGCGCTTTGTCTTTCAAAATACACAATTGTCCATGCAAACATGCAAATGGAGTTTAATTTTATCCAAGTCTCAAATAATATTCATATATCAAAATAATCAGATTGATGCCAAGCGGTTCAACTGAAGCATACAATACAAAATATGCTTCAAATTGAACCAAATAGCGTGTACATATATATATGTATGTATATATATATATATATATATATGTATAATTTTTGCTGTTTGTGGCATGTGGCAGCGCATAGCGTCGTTGCAACATGATACAAACAGCAAAAGTCTCGAAAAGAATTACATGGACAATAATATTGTTATTGTCACACTGCAATTCTTCTAATATGTAGCTTTAAGAATGCTACAGGTAAAATTGTGAAATTATGAAATGACACAATTGCTTTTTTTCTTTTCTTCACGCGGCGGCGGTGCAGATGGTGTAGGCTGCCCAATATGTGCTCTATAGTAGAATGGCGGCGGACGAGCATACTCCGGCGGCAATGTGGTGCGTTGAGGGACGCCATTGCCCTGGGTGCCTGGATTATGGAAGCGTGCACTGCCCGTGGGAATGTGAGAGTACTGCGTTGCTCGCTTTACGCCCGGACTTGCTGGTGGCGCACTGGGTATATGTAAGACCTCAAAGGCCTCGCTGGCCCGATCCGACAATGGCTGCGACTGCATTGAAAATGTTGCTCTTGTTGCAGTAACAGTCACCGTAGCTGGCCTTGCTGCAGTTGCTGCTGCAGCAGTTGGCGATACAGTCGGAGATTTAAGCACTTCTGGAATGGGCGTTGTAGCTGTGCTTGCGGACTTCTGCTGCATTTTTAGCGCCTGTATTTGTGCTCTTATGCTACGCACTGCTTCCGATTCATTGTCCACAAATCGCGGCACACTTGGCAGCTCTTCAAACAGCTTGTCCAGCTCGGTGGCTTTGCTGGGTGCAGCGGGTTTAGTTGCAGGTGCCGTCTGCTTGAGCAACTCTTCTTTGTTGTTAACCATCTGAAGCAGCTCCTCCTTGTTGTGAACCATTTTAGTAGCCGCCGAAAGCTGGATTTTATTTCGCAAAGTAGCTGAACATAGAAAATTAGATTTGAGTTAGTAAGCAGCCACTATAACATAACATACACTTTGACAGACATTTTATACATATAACATAATGGTTTAGAGCCTTTTTTTTATGTGAACAGCACTACAATATTTAATTTCGCTTGCTCTCATTAAGGCTGCGCCGTTGTCATACACTTTCAATACTTTTAGCTGGCCTTCGCTATATTTTGTGCATGAATAAAAAAAATGTCAAAGTGTATAAGAAAGAAACCAAAGCAAATTGTGAGACCGCAGATTAACATAGACTAGAATGCTGGAATTGCATATGCCCATTTATTACACGCATTGGGACACGGTTATTTACAACTGCAACTGCATTCTGATGCTCGGAACTGACTTGCCGCTCGCTGGGTCGAGAAATAACCATGGACAGCAGTGCACACCGTGTTGTATCTACATATGTAACGCATACGAATCTGATATAGTTTTACCCCCTTTAGCGTACCATGCGAAATGTCAAAGATTCGGAACATGCATTTCTGCACATGTACATGTGATGATGATGATGATGATGATGATGGTCGCTCTCACAATTTCTTTGGTTTCTTTGATAATATGGATTATGATGATTATAATGGTTATTACTTCGCTTCAATGTCTGTCCCAATGACTGCAAATCCTCACTTGCTGTGCTCTGCGTCTGCGTCTGCCTTGGCCCAGTGCTGCGCGGTGTATTTGGCGTCAAGTTCGCCTCGTTCAACTTGACGTCATCGGGGAAATAGGGTGCACCCACAAGGGTCTTGCGATCGCGACACATGTCAATAATATGACGAAACTCATCATTTTTACTCAACGTGCGCGGATTGCCAATCAAAATGAGCAAAGACATGGGCCTCGAAAGTAAAACATTTAGACGCTGCAAATAGATTTAAAAAGTTTATTTAGTACACAACTTTGCATATTTGCTATATAAACGGCAATGTGCATTACCCGACTATTATTGAGGAAACCAAGTTTTTCTGTAAACGAACGCACAAAGGAAACAATTATGATTTGCTTCTCTTTGCCCTGAAACAGTTCAACCGAGCCACAATCAATATGATGCCAGTTGCGCATGTTGAGCTGCTCCTGGATGCGCTGATACTGATTCTTATACGGCGATATAATGCCAATGTCTGTTTGCTTCAGCTTTTCACCATCAATGCCAAAATACATAAGGTCCTTGACATAATCCATAACAGCATCGATTTCCTTATTGTTGCACAGACTACAAAGAAAAATAAAAGGTTCCAATAAGTAAATTAATGCAGCAGAGATTTGTAGCTAACTCACCTAAGCGAACTCTGGGCATTCATGGTAGTGCCGAAGACGGAATGAAACATAATGGGGAAGTTTTCATTGGGCGTATGAAACCAATTCTTAGCAAGGCAAACATTCTCTATATGATTAAGGAGGGAATTAAGTACATTGATCAAGCTGCTGCTTATGCTGCTATTACTCACCCAATGCCGCCTCCGATTGGAGTTCGCTGTTGTAGTACAGATTGCTGTAGAGCGAGACAATCTCCGGATGGGAACGATAATTACGTCGCAGACGCGTTTGTACGGCCACATTGTAATCACCATTCTCGTCCAAACGGTAGCACTCGCGCTGCAGCAGACGATCAAACAGCGAAACTGCCAAGCCCCAATCTCCGGCACGCTGCGACTGCAGCACCGGACCCAATTGCTTATGATCGCCAGACAATATTAAATTGGTCGATGCTGCCATGGTGCAGGTAATGCCCATAAGCACCTCTGCCTCTGTCGAAGCCGCCGCCTCATCCACAAAGACATGTGAGAAGACGCTCTGCTTATTCTCATCGCGACCAAAACCGCCCGTCGACAGCTTGCCCGCCAAACTGAGCGTACACACCACAATGCGATAGTCGTGTACGGTCTGCACATGCGGATAAAAGTGCAGCGCATACATGTTGGAGTACTCCAGGAGCAGATCATCAATGTTGTCTATGCGTCGATCGCAGCTGGCGGCAAAGATGCGCGTCAACGGACGCGGCTGAGTGGGCAGATTGGCATTGGCAATGGCGCGCAGCAGTCGCAAAGCGATCTCATCGCAGGCCGTGTTCGAGCCGGCAAGCACCAGAATATGCGTTTCGGGACGACGCACAAACAGCTGATAGATGGCCTCACAAATGGTGGCCGTCTTGCCTGTGCCGGGCGGTCCAAATACGATATAAGGTGCTGGCAGTTTCTTACACAAAGCGATTTGCTGCACAGCCTGATGCTGCTCCGGATTAGTGCCAATGCATGCATTATGCAGACAGAGCGCACCTAGCGCCAAGGGCTCCTTGCTGACGACCGGCGGGAACAGCAAACGCTGCACATGCTCCACTGTTGTCAACTTCAGCTGGTTCAGAGCGCGATACTGATAACGCAGCACAGCGCGCACCGGACGAAAGACCAAGGAATAGGTGGTGTTCTCGGGCAGATGACGATCACAGGTGATGTTGACACGCTGCGCCGAGACGCCCAGCACGCGTGCAAAGTAAACACGCGGCTCGCGTCGCTCCTTCTCCGGCTGTCCAAACAGCTCATTCATCTTACGTCCCCATTCAATCAATGCATCGAAATCTTTAAGCGCCAGCTCCAATAAAATGCCATTATTATCCAGCAGCTGACGCATGCTGTTTGCCTTGAACAGCTCCGTCTGCGGCACAGTCTGGCTGCGTTCATTGATGATCAGCACATCATCGCCGGGTGAGAGCACATCCTCGGCGCTTATATTACGCGCATTCGGCTGCAGCTTTACGCTCAACTCCTTGCCAAACTGATGCAGCTCCATCTTGGACTGCTTGAGCGCCACATAGCACTGCAGTCGCTCTATATCCTCCACTTGCAGCAGCGTGCGCAATGTGCCAAATATATTCGACAATGTAAACTGCCGCTGCAGCTCACAATAGTTGCGATACTCTTTGTTAAACTCCACCAAGCGCTGCTCCGCCTCGTAGGCATCGCGCTTAACCGCTGATACCACCGCAGGCGGCGGTATGGCCGGCTCCAGGCGTCCACTGCGAAACAGCTTCTTGCTCGACAATCTGTATGGATTCACATTGAAATTGGCCTTGGGCAGCGCCTCGGTGCGCATAAAATGATGCTGCTCCACATAGTGCTGACGCTGTCCATTCACCAGCTGACTAAAGCAAATGACTATGGGCTGTTCACGTAGAATCATAAACACATGCGAGTCCACAAAGTACAATTGACGATCAGTCTGCTGATTCTCATCCACGTCCAGCAAACGATTATTGGACACATAATAGAATTGTCGCGACTGCACAATGATGAACTTCTCAATGGTCAACTGCTGCTGCTTCAGTTGTGTCTCCAGCGTAAAAGCAAAGTAATGGCTATCGACACACGTTTGATACGACAGTTTGATCATCGGCTCCGGGCTACAAATAAAAGAAAATTGCCTTTGTAATATTTGCTATTTAATACTTTAGATGCCAGCTAAGTGCAAAGTTAAGATAATAAAAAATGAGTCTCTTTTCTAAACTCTATTAATTTGTTTAAACAAAATTTTAAGCTTCCTTGAATTTCAAGACTAATTGAAGCTGTAACTCGATCATGTAATATTCCAAAAAGGCATAAGACTGTTTCAGCCTTTTCATAACAATAAAAATGTTGCGCCTGAACGCAATTTTGAGTCATACGATCTGAAGTGGGATATTAAAATTTAATGAATGGGTTTGCTTTGGTTTTGAAGAAATACAACACATACAACTTGAACACATTCTTCTTAAATAAACTTACTTCTTTGCCATTGCCCTTAGCGATTCAAAGTCCGACTCATCGCCATGATACTCAATATGCTCTTCGTACTTCTCAATGCTATCAAAATTACTTTGACAGATATAACAACCAAGCGAGCTGAGCTCAAAGTCAGCGTTTCGTTGTTGTTTCTGCGTTTTTTGATACATTAAGGGCACCGACTCAGCATTCTCATCCAGCGTTAGTTCTGTAAACAAGGCAAAGGAAGCATTAAAAAATTGCCTAACAAAAACCAACCAAACTATTTATGTACTTTGAGTTATGGATCCATCAATGGAGTTGTCCGCTTTATCGCTGACATCGACACAATCGTTTTGCCGCTGCCTCTCGTCCATAGCATTATACTTTTCCTTACGAAACTCCATAAGTGCCAAGTCCTTGATGCGGTAGTTGGAGTTACCACGCGGCGTATTCATCAAGAAATTTGTGCGCTGCAACAGTGAACCGATCTAAAATAAACATAAGTGTTGTTTATATTATTATATGCGCTTGCTATAAACAAAAGAGTCATAATATTGTGCTGCTCTGTGCAGTGTTGATAATTATTGATATATAACTGACACTTGGAGTGGGTTCTTGGTATTCGACAGCTGATAAAGGAGAGTCACAAGATTCGAAAATGGCAAAGATAAGGCAATTTCTAGAAAGGGGAATCACACGGCACCCACAAGAAAGAAAAGGTAAAGTTAAGATAGGGAAATTCTAGAATGTTTTGTTGTATAAAATACTAATATATATTTAAACATAAGCAAAAAGCATTTGAGGTTTGTCAAAGTTTGTGTTTGTTATCAAAACCGGGTTTAAGCACGCGCATCCGCAGCTCAAACCACAAGCACAACAATCAAATTATTAGTATACGCTACTATGGAATTTGTCTGGCAAAACCCAGAGCATGACTAATACACTTCAGCTGTTAAGCTGTTAGGAGGCGCTAGCAGCGGGGGCAAAGGTAATAGAGTTTTAATACTGTCGCTGGCAAACAAAGAAAAGTATAAATATAACGAGAATGAGAGTGTTAGGGCTAACAAAGAAAGCAGCGATCATACACAAACACAAACACGCCTACTTGCTTATGTGTGTTTGTATGTTAAATATAAAGCTTATAATTAATAACTTGATACGTACATTGTAAGCACAATTGTTAGAGGATAGCTTTGCATGCATCTCATTTCCATTGGGCTCATCGAGCAGATGCGCCCTAAATTCGCAGCGCAACTTATATTTGTCCACAAACCAGCCGCTGCGAGCACTGACCACTTGCTTTTCAGCCATCTTTAGCAGAAAGTTGCCGATAAGCTCGCGTTCTGGCAAATTACATGCAGATTATATTTATACATTGAAGCTGTGTGTATTATCATTACTCACCCCATGGATTCCTTGGCGGCTTGGGGTACATATCGAAATTGTTTTTGTTGTCTAATCCAACATTAATATTTGCATGCGTGGGCGGCGTTGCCGGTGGCGTTAGCATGCATGCTGGTGGCGTCGATTGATTCGTTACAACGTTCGCTCTATTTCCAGGAATCGCCTTCTTTTGGCATTTCGCTTTGTATTGGTTTTTATTCTTTGTCATTTTATTAAATAGGCACACACACATAAACTATAGAGACACTCATACACATGCAGCACAATGAGCAAAATTTACGATCGGTATTTGGTCTCGGATGCTGGTTTCAAAACTGCAATTAATCATTATTAATCAGAGCCGGTGCTAGAAACACAAAACAAAAGCACACACAGATTCACAAACACACATATGTAAGTGCATAAATAATTGCAATTTGTTTTGCGATCACTTCTGGCCACAATCTTTTTTCGCTCTCACTCTCTGTATATATTTTTCTCTTTAAACCCGACTGCACCGCGCAACGGTTAAATTGTGAATCGCGCTGTTTCTAGAGCTGGGGCGAGAAACGATATTTGAATTTATCGCCAAGATCGATGTTTATTTTTTATCATCAGCAACGTTTTTAGTAAAATAAAATTATATTTTTTTTTTTTGCCAATAATTCAGCATTGTTTAATGTGAAACAGCGATGTTCATGGTTGTCAGAATCGACTTTTCCCAGCTCTAGCTTTTGATATTCTCATCTGTTTGCCCACTCTCTTTTTTTTCGCTCTCGCAGCTGATATGTTGTTTGTTGTGTGCGATTATTTTATGTACGCATGCGCCGTTTAAAAAAATGTTTTGCAAAACTTAACAATAAGCTTGCTTGTTTTACTTACCACTGTGAATTTTTAATTGCGGTAAAAACATGCCACTCCCTCCTTAAAATGTATTCTATTTGTATATGTATATATATGTATATATTTGTGTGTATGTATTTTTGTATTGTGTGTATTGAAAATATTGCGTGTTTCACAAATTAAAACTAAAACTGAATTTAACGTGTGACTTAAAAATCGAACAGGTTATCAACTGACTATTGCAGTAGCTACGGTTATTTATATTGGTGGAGTGCCAACTCATTGCAATGATCGTTTTATTACGGGGAAAACCCAATATCTAATCATACACGCGCATAAATTCGATCGGAGGACAGTGTGCCCAGACTTCAAGATATTGATATTATTTAGTATGCAGTATTTATTCTGCTCAAATTTGTACAACACTTAATTAACGTAAACGCACAGAATATATTTAAAAGTATGCTTAAAACTTAAGAGTTTATTTTAAAAAGGGTTTACTTCTTAGCCAACTTAAGCTTCTCGGACCCAAATAGAACGCCCGTCTCAGCCAGCTTGCGTTTCATAGCAAACGGATTAACAGAATTAAGTGGCGTGCGTTGTGGTTCGTCGCTGGAAGCAGTTTTGCCGGTGATAGCCTCACTTTGCTGCGACTCCGTTTCGCCAAATATGTTCTCCTGTGTATCAAGCGGTGTGATGGCATCAGGTGTAGCCGGTCGTGCAACTGCCTTAAAGAGATTTGGCGAATTGCTGAAGCGTTTAAGTCCGCCACGCTTGCTGCCACTCAACTCCATAGCCTTGGGAGCCAGTTTGGGTGTAGGTGTGTGCGTTGCTGGTGCTGCAATAGGCAGCACAATCGTTGCCGCGATGCCATTGGCGCCTAGGATCTGCTTCTGCTTACGCGCCTCCTGCACAGCTTCCAGCTGGGGCAGCATCTCACACAGTCGATCTGCAAGATGTATACGTCCACGCTTGCCGGCATACTTAACAGCCAGCTGCAGCAACTCTGTGCAGGCAATAGATTCAATAAGTTCACGACCACGCGTCTCGCACTCACTGATGAGAGACAACGCGAATAGCTTGATGGCCGATTCTTTTTGCAATTTCTCAGCTTCGTCCACTTGCATAATGCTGGCGCGCAACAATGTATCCTCCAGCTCCGACTTCTCCGTCTCAATATCGCACAGCGGCAATTGTATGCGCAACTCCTGCAGCATGGGACGTGGATTTGTCATGGGGTACGTGCTGCCTCGGCAGAGCACCGCTTGAATAATCTGTCTACGTTCCGAAATGGACAGCACAAAGTAATTGTTGGACACGCTGGCGCTCTGCTTCATTGTATCGCAAATGGGGAACCAAGCATTGCTGGCACGACGATAAAGCTGCACTAGACCCATGTTATCCGCAAAGCAAGGCGAGCCCACATCACTAAATCCCAACCAGCTTAGCTGCCGTCCTGGCGTCAAAGGTATTGCCATCTGATCCACGGTTAGAGTCAAGCCAGTGACATTCACTAACATTGCTGCCAGATGCTGCTGCGTCTGACTGGTGCCAGCAGCATGATAGACCAAGAGCAGACTATCCTCATGTCCAGCTAGCGCTACGACATCGCCTGGTATGCTAATCACCTCACGCTGTGTTCCCATCACGCTAAACAGCCGCAAAAAGTGTGAGCTGGTTGCCACTCCTATAAGCTGACCAGTGGCTACCAAAGCCTCAACGCTCTCGCAGTCTGGCAGAGCAACAGACCACTCCTTTTTGCCGGCAGCGGCCAGGGCAATCACTACCAGCTTGTTGGTCTCTGTGGAAGCCAGCGCCAATGCGCTGCGACTCAAGCTGCCAAGATTATGCTGATTGTAGTTGTTGCTGAGATGCAACGTATGATGCAAGCTGGCATCGTGAAATTCCACATCGATGTCGCCATCGCCATTGGGTTCTGTGTGCGCAGTGACAATGCCCACATCGTTCCACACTAGATAACGATGTTCCAGGTCATTGGGTGTGGCACTTGGCTGGAATGCCGGCTGCTTCTTAAATAGCTTCAGTTGTGGCGCTGGCGGCGCAATGCTGCTGCTGTTGCCGAGCGACTGCTTGGAGTTCTCATCGTCTAGTGCCTCTCGCTCTGAATAAGCAGCATTACTCATAACCTTGCGTTTGAGCTGCTCCAAGCTTACACCGTCGCCATCATCATTGTCGGCGGCAACATCATTATCATCATCCCCATCGCGCTGCTCAAACTCATAATCATCCAGACCCAGCAGATCAGCTTGATCCTCCACTTCCATGCCGTTCTCAAGCTCGGCTTCGGTTAAGAATAGTGTGCCCAGTTGGCCAGTGGCATCACAAAAGGCCAGCTCCTCTGCATTGGCAGGATTCCATGCAAGGCTTGTTATAGCCTTGCAATCGCTGGGTGGCGTCTCCACAGGCAAAGCCTTGCGTTGTAGCACATCAAAGATGCTAAGCTCGCCATTGGTGGTGCCAGCAGCCAAACGCTCGCCATTCGGCGAGAACACACAGCAGCTGTAGTTGCTGGAAACACGTTCATCCCGCAGCTTGTAGGCCACCTCCCAGTTGGAAGTGTTCAACACCACTATCTCATTGTCCAGCGCATATGCCAACTGCTCGCCGCGTTTGGGCTCAAAGCTGGGTGTGCCAAAGAGACTAGCGCTTTCAAAACTATTAATGCGCGGCAGTCCACCCACAGACTTCAACTCCAGACCCGTTTCAAAGTTCCATATTTTCAGTTGACCATCGCCGGCAATGGAAGCCAGGAGTTGTCGCTCTGCATGCACATCTAGTGCCAGTATGGGTGCCTTATGACCTTCGAGTATCTTCTCATCGCCAGCATTGTCGCCACGCAGCACCTTAATGGTTGTATCCTCACTGCCCGCAGCAGTATATTCACCAGAGACGCGCAGGCAAGTGGCGGGAGCCGTGAATCTCATTAGAATGCCATCGCTATCCATTTCTGGAAAGGTATAGGCATGCACCGTATTTCGATCTGTGGAGGCCAATAAGCGGCTGCCCGTATGCGCAATGCACATTACAAACTCCCCCAAGCAAGTAGAGCGAGGATCATCATCACTGATGCAGGTCCAGTGCCGTATATCGCCATCAGTGCCACATGTGATGATGAAGTCACCTTTGGGAGTGTACAGCAGTCCAGTGTAGCCATTGGTGTGAGCATAGCGCAAAGAGCTACGCGAAAAATTCATTTTTTTTGCGTAAATTCTTTTTAAGCGCAACAAACGCGATTCGCGCCAAAACAAAACTAATAGTGTTGGCTAACGAGCATAAATAGAAATTAGGAAGTTTTGGTCACTAAAAAAGAGTATAGGCAAAAGATTATTATAAAAGTTAATTCGAGCAACAAATCGGTTATAGATGTATGTACATAATATAGATATATTATATAGATATACATATATTATTTAGATAACTTGAAGTCAATTTTAAGTCAAGCTTTAGCTGCGTGAACAGCGTACTGTCCTTATTGAAAATCAGCTGTTTGTTGCGCATAACAACTTTTAACAGTCGCCGGCAATAATATTGAAATTGACAACAATGTTAAAAACGTGTGCAAATCGTTTCTCGCAGAGATGCGATGTGTGGCGTTGCCTTTCAACGAAACCCGTACAGATGAACATCTTTGACAGAAATGCCAAGCGCTTGCAAAAGGAACGTGCCGCACTCAGGTGAGAAAAGCTGCCAAGGCTTAAGGCTAGCTAAGTACTAAAAACAAACATTGCAGCGCAGATGTGGCGCTCTTTGACTATCTGAAGGAGGAGGTGGGCTATAGACTGGCAGATCGTGTCTTCGACATCAAGCGGGAATTTAAGTCAGCAGCAGACATTGGATGTAATCGAGGCTATATATCTAGGCACATACTGGCCGAGTGTGTGGAACATCTAACACTGACGGACACTAGCGCTACCATGCTGGAGCAGGCACAGGGTACACCTGGGCTTAAAATGCGCAAACTAGTGCAAGATGAAGAGGAATTGGAAGTGGGTAAACTATACGAAATGCACAGCAGCTTAGCCAGCTTATTTAAAGTTACCTTCTTTGGCGCTTGCAGTTTGAGGATAACTCACTCGACTTGGTAATTTCCAGTCTGAGTTTGCACTGGGTTAACGATTTGCCGGGATGCTTTGCCAAGATCATGCGCAGCCTGAAGCCAGATGGTGTATTCATAGCCTCACTCTTTGGCGGCGATACTTTGTACGAGCTACGATCTTCGTTACAATTGGCTGAGCTAGAGCGCAAGGGCGGCATATCGCCACATATATCACCCTTTACACAAATTCGGGACGTAGGTTCGCTGCTCAATCAAGCTGGCTTTACGCTTTGCACTATTGATACGGACGAGCTGGTTATTGGCTATCCCAGCATGTTTGAACTGATGTGGGATCTCAAAGGTATGGCGGAAAGCAATGCAGCTCTCAATAGGCCGGCGCATCTTAGTCGAGAGATAATGCTGGCGGCCAGCGCTATCTACAACGAGCTCTACGCCAAGCCCAATGAGCAAGGCATACCCGCAACATTTCAAATAATTTACTTTGTGGGCTGGAAACCCGGACCAAATCAACCACAGCCGCTGCCACGCGGTACAGGCGATGTATCGCTTAAGGATCTGGGCTCTATTGTGGAGAAGAGTGGGAAAATTAAAATGCCGCAAGAATAACAGAAATGCTGTACAAGTTCAATTTACAGTTTATTATGTAACGCACTTGAAAGTCAACTTAAATGCTATAATTAAAACAAAAAAATATCTTGCGTTGCTTTTAAGAAAGTTATAAATTATAATACGCGCTTCAAGAGTAGCGTTCAATACCAAATTAAAGAATATACTTAGTTCTTTTTTTTTTATATAAATTACTTATGTTTAACTAAGTTGTTGGCTGTATCTTCATATAAATATATCATGTACATTGTTCATTCAATTGTTGCTTAAATATTTGTTTGTATCAGCTCACTTGCAAGTGATTTTGGTAGCATATTGTTTACATTGGACGTAACCTTTTATATTTAGCTATAATTAATGATTTTTGTTTAACGTTGCTTTGTAATTTGTTTGTTTGTTTGGTACGTATATACAAGTACAATTTACAACACGGTTATAATGTAAATATATTAATTTGTATTGTAATTTAACACGCAAATTTATGTTCTTTTTTGTATTAAATACGAGTTGCTCTTGTCTTTAGTATTGTACCATTTTAGCATTTTGCGTTTAATTCTCGATTGCTTTTCTTTGTTAAAATATATATATTATTTTAAGTTTACTTAGGCAGTTGACCAGCGTTATACTAACTTTATAGTGCTAGGAGCCTTTCAAAATTAGCACAAAGGTTCTTTACAAGCACGCTTTGCAGTATTTTTATATATACAAAATATAAATAAAAGAAACATGTGCCAAATGCAGCACTTAATAGATTCGAAATTGCAAACATTTGTTAAAAACTAAATTTATCAACGATGACAACTGCTAAACATCAGTCATGTTCCTTATTGGTTGTCATCGTTGTTTGTCTTAATCATCCAAGCGCCAATGGCGAACGCGGCGGCACTGGTGGCGGTGTTGATGTGTTGGCTGTGGATGTGGCTGCTGCTGTTGTGTTGCTGCTGTTGCTGTGGTTTGCCGCTGACTGCGGCAACTGATGTCAGGTGCCTATGACTAGTTCACGCTGCGCTGAATTTTGTAGCATATTGGCGGTTTTTAAGTGTATGCTGCAATAACAATCATTTACTAAATTAAAGTGCAACATCTAAAGCATTTAGAAACTTACTTATTGTCCTCCAGCGACATGGTTGATGAACCATGCGAGGCAACTGAAGTACCTGCAAGCGAACTTCGTATTGAGTGCGTATCCTCGGGTACAGTAAGCGTAACTAATTTATATAGTATGGTCATTTTTTTTGTGAAACAAATAAAACAGTTGCCAATTTCCAAATTCGTTTGTTTTCCATTTAGCCAATCCACATATTTATTTTTATGTTTTTGTGTATTTGAAAAAGAATTTGCATTTAGTTTTGTATACAACAAGTATTGTTAGCTGTGTTAGTGTAACTTGTAATGCGCTGTAATATGAAAAATAACTAAACATGCAATAACTAAAAAATAAAATAAGAAATAATTATTTCAGTACAAAATTCATTTATATATTTATTTCGCGTGTGGCATTTTAGCTAATAAAGTTGTATATATTATATATATAATTAAGTATTTATTAAGCTACAGTTTGAATTTGGCTTCAACTTGAACATAAACATAAACTACTAGTTGTTGAGAATTATGTAAATGCAACAAAGTGACAAGTGATAGCTTAAAAATTAACAGAGGTGTGTGTGTGTGTGTGTGTGTGTGTGTGTATATAAAGTATAGGGTATATTAATATGCATGGTAAATTTTAGTTGGAATTTGCTTAGGAATTATCAGTTATCAGTTGGAATATATGTGACTTGTAATATCAGAGAAATTGAGAAAGTTTGCAACATAACAACATAAACACTAAATACATACGTTGAGTTTGCATTTTAAATGTGCACACTATAGCTTAACAAATTCATTAGCCAATGTTGTACAAATATTAAAGCTAAGTATGTGTTATACGTTAACTACTTAATTGGCAATTGACAATTAATTTGAGCAAAGGCAAAATCAAATAATCAAATTAAGTCTTAAATAATGTTTACAAAAAAAAAAAACACAAAAGACAAAACAGACTAAAGACGCGTGTTTTCCACGCTTAGAGCATCTTCATCACTACCATTAGCATTAGCCTGACACTCTAAAGTCTTTACTGTCAGCTGCTGTTGGTGCTGCTGCTGCTGGTTATTGTTGCCGCCGCCATTTTGCAACACAATGCGTATGCTGTGATTCTCTTGCTGCAACTGCAACTTCTGGGTCTGCAACGCCTCCAGCGCTATATCCAGATCCAAGCGATTTCGTGTATCGCTATCGCTATCACTGCAATAGCTGCTGTGCCTCTGCTGCTGCTGATGCTGGCCACTCATTTGCCATTGATAGTGGAGATTGTTAACACTTTGGCTTCGACTGTCATCGGCACTGGTAACGACCATATAACCATTGCTATATAACGAATTGCTGCTTATCGCTGGCGAGGTGGCTAAACTAGTCATACTCTGATAGGTTTTCATTGAGTACGCATCACCTATGAACAATAGAGTTTTTGATTTTAGGGTCATGATTTAGATTTAGGCTCTTTATGTGCCCGCACAGTTAGCGTTAAGCATTTATTGGTGATTCAGGCAGCGCACAATGTTAAAAAGTATGTATGTGTGTTTTTTTTTAGGAGCGACATAATTACAATATGAGAGCGTTGTGAACTTTTGAACATTTGTTTAAGCGTAACAGAGCCGATGTTATAATTATTCTTAGAATTGTTTAATTGATCTCAGTTAATTGGTTTATCAATTAATGCACACACAAACAACCACAAGACTAACACCAATCTAGAAACCAAC